>NC_091742.1:23329900-23459900 GCF_043380555.1 Nothobranchius furzeri
CAATGCCGCTCCAGGACAACAGAGGGCGTAGCGCTATTCTGAGGTATCCTGCCACCATTACAGTCACATATCCAGTCCACGATAGTCTATTTGCTTTTGTGTTTACATTGTTTTAATGTCCAGGGTGGGCAATTGATATGGATACACCTTAATAAAACGGGTGGATGGGTGGTGACCATGGTGGTCATTTAGAAGTCGTCCATCTTGGATCCGACTTTTGTTTTTTCAATAGGAAGAGGGTCATGTGATGCATCGAACATATCGAGAATTTCACAAGAAAAACAATGGTGTGCTTGGTTTGAATGTAACTTTATTCTTTCATGAGTTATTTACAAGTTTCTAACCACTTATAAAACATGTCCAATGTGCTGCCCATTGCGTTGGAATGGATACAGGATCCATAAGCCATTGTTTGCTGTGCTCCACACTTGACTGGATTATGTATTAAGTTTTAGAAGAATGTTGAGACTTATGCAAGAATAAATCTGCCTTGGATAAAACATGTTGTGTTTTATTATAGTGCAAAGTGTGCCCTTAATTTCAGGAACTAACAAAGAAGTCCATTGAAAGGACTTAAAGGAATGCTTCCGATTGTTTCAACTGGGTTATCTGTTATTGATAACTGTCTTAACCAGAATAAACAGCACTTTGGATGACCTCAAAGATTAGGTCTGACTAGACAAGCTAACAGTGACAGTGTCAAAACGTTGAACTGGAACAGTTCATGCAAATACATTGTTATGTGGTCTGTAATGTTACTGCAAACAACCATAAAAAATAACAGTGTAATAAAAGATCTAAAGGGTCTATAAAATATCTGATGCATATCAGATAGTTTAAAACATTCATTCATTTCTGAACAATCCTTCAGAATTGACAAGCTAACTGCACAGACTTGGCAACCCCACAAGCTCAGATATGATTGGCTCTAGACCCAGGAAGTATGGAGGCCGGACATATTGTAAACAAAGACCATGTCCCTTTTTAAAAGGAGGAAAACTGACAAACCCCTTGTCTCTGAGAATAAAATCTGTTTCAATTTAATTTTCCTTCCAACATGACTGAGACATTAGACTGTTTGTGATTGTTTTACTGTAAAATTCTTACTTATTGTACCTTTAAAGCAGCTGAGAATCATCCTGTTTTTGGTTTAACCGATGATAAGTATGTAAACTACACAGAATAAACAAATATGCACTTTTGGAATTAAAGAAATTAATTAGTCTCCACCAGCTCCACCAATGGGATGCCAAGATTTAAGACATAACCCCTCCAGCGGGTCCTGGGATGACCCAGGTGTCCATTACCCCCCTCCCCCCGATGGTGTCCATCCTGACCACTCACTGGAGCAACCTCTGGCTCCTGTTATTGTGGAGGTGCATCACTTCTATTATTTTGGTCTGTTACTGATCAAATATACAGTTTCTTGTGTGCATTTGTCTCATTTATACACAGAAATATTTAGTAAAAGATAAAAAACGACAAACCAGATTTTGCCCAGATGCGTTACCTTGTGTGCGGTGCGGAAGTAGATGCCCTTGTCGGCCCCACAGCTGATTATCTTCACCTTGTTGTCATGGGCTTAAAATAAACAAAGGAAAAAAATGTGTTTGAAAACAAATCTCTTTGCAAGCAAACACTCTCCTCTGTTGATCGCTAGCTACAGATCTCAAATCAGACACAGTAACAATGAACAGACCACCTGACTCCACATATAATTTCACGAATTATCTTAACAAGCGCTGCTGTGAGCACCTCTAAGTGGGATTGTTTGGGACCGAGAGGAGATAATAGCTAGGATTAAGAGAAGATCAGTCATCAGATGTCTACAGCATCTCGAGAGGCTCACCAGCAAAGCGGACAGCTGTTATGGATGAAGAGTGCTCATCGAGCGTCTGCACCAGACTGTAGTCATCGTCTGCGTTCAGGATGTGGATCAGACGGTCCCTGCTAGCTGTGGCCAGCAGCCTCAGACCTGACAGCAGGAAGGTCACCATACATATCAGAATGCACATCCACGTGTATAAAGAAGGCAGACGTGAAAACACACCGACCTGTTTCTGGTTTGCTGTAGTCCAGGCAGAGGATCTCAGCATCGTGAGCCTCCACTTTCAGAATCTCCTTCATGCTGCTGAGATCATGAACCCTGAACAGGATTAACTCTCGTTTTAAACAACAAAGGTTACTCTTGTGGGCCATCAGTCTGTTGCAGACTTCACCCGTTACCTCAGCACCCCGTTACGATCTCCAGACGCCAGGTGCTTGCCGTCTGGACGGAGACAGACAGTCCTGATCCCCGTCCTGATTTCTGCCGCCTGTGCATCACCGGACTTGTCTGTGCTCATGTTTGCGGTGCATCCTGGGTCCAACAAGCTGCTGGTGTTTCCATCCAGGTACATTATATTCAGGAGATCCTGTGAGGCAAACACAATTTACAGAAATTACATCTAAACACTCAACATGTTGTTTTTGACAGCATGATGCTTGAAGTGAAACTCACGTTGCTGAGATGGTTCTGGGAATAAACGTGGTGTTGTGTCGGGTGTTCCACGCACCACATTCTTATGGTGTTGTCAGCTGAGCAGGTAAGAAACACACCTGAGGACAGACCAGCCACCGATTCTCCAGAAACATCTGGAAACATCTGAGGAAAGATTCAGATGGACCATAAATGTTTACAGTGTAGTTCAAATATCATCTTTTTTTTTCATTGTTTAATCGATTGCTTGCTTCTAAAATGAATACAGACTAAAATTTGGTAGACCTGCCACTCAAGGGGTTTTAAAAAGATGCTTTTAGGATCTCTGGAAGACTAAAAATAACTTCCCACAACGGTGAATGTGCTAAGAAAATCCATGTAAACTCCTGCTAAAATGCTAAAGATCTTCAGGAGCTTTTAGGCGACACTGTGTGTTGGTGCCTCGTGCAGGTGAGCTGCAACGTAAAATTTAAACCCTTACGTACAAAAAGTCACACAGAAAAACTAAGCAGGAAATGTGCATCAAAAATCAACTGATGCAGTGTTACAATATGACACATTCATATATTTTTAAAAGAGAGTTTATCTGATGTGCAAAGGAAAGTTTTCTAACGGGTGAGCATGAAGAGGAGATGAGCACGTGGGAGATTTTGTTGCAAAGAACAAAAATGTTTAATTCGTCTTCCTCCGCTTATCCGGGTCCGGGTCCGGGTCGCGGGGGCAGCATCCCAACTAGGGAGCTCCAGACCGTCCTCTCCCCGGCCACCTCCACCAGCTCCTCCAGCAGGACCCCAAGGCGTTCCCGGACCAGATTGGAGATGTAACCTCTCCAACGTGTCCTGGGTCGACCCGGGGGCCTCCTGCCGGCAGGACATGCCTGAAACACTTCCCCAGAGAGGCGTCCAGGAGGCATCCTGACCAGATGCCCAAACCACCTGAATTGGGTCCTTTCGATCCGGAGGAGCAGCCGTTCTACTCCGAGTCCCTCCAGAATGTCCGAGCTCCTCACCCTTTCACTAAGGCTGAGCCCGGCCACCCTACGGAGGAAACTCATTTCGGCCGCTTGTATCCGCGATCTCGTTCTTTCGGTCATTACCCAAAGCTCATGACCATAGGTGAGGATTGGGACGTAGATCGACCGGTAAATCGAGAGCCTGGCTTTCTGGCTCAGCTCCCTCTTCACCACGACAGATCGTCTCAGCGTCCGCATCACTGCAGACGCCGAACCAATCCGCCTGTTGATCTCCCGATCCCTCCTACCCTCACTCGTGAACAACACCCCGAGATACTTAAACTCCTCCACTTGAGGTAGGACCTCTCCCCCGACCCAGAGTTGGCAAGCCACCCTTTTCCGGTCGAGAACCATGGTCTCAGATTTGGAGGTGCTGATCCTCATCCCAGCTGCTTCACACTCGACCGCGAACCTACCCAGCAAGAGCTGAAGGTCAGAGCTGGATTAAGCTAGGAGGACCACATCATAATTTGGTTACATAAATTAAATAGAGGCAACCATGTGATCTGCAAAGGAATAAAGCAGCGTAAGCGAATGCTGCTTACAGTAACCTGAGCTCAGCAGGGCAATGCCAAAAACAAAACCAAACATCTAGAAATTCTAGAACGAAGCAAGACTTTATGAATTGTGTCGTCATGTAAGAAAACATAAATGGATGATCCAGAATGTCCAGAAAGTTTTTATTTCAGGATATTTTCGTTTTGGGAAATAAAAGAGAACCACGTTTGGAAACCATCCTTGCCCAAAGCAGCCCAGTCCTCTGGGACTGATCTATTTTGTCTTGACTGATGAGGATTTTATTGGTTATTCTTTATGTTAGATCCTAGCCCTTTGATGCATGAATTATGAAATCTTCAACCATGATTTTTTAAACAATTTTTTTCATTCATATTTAGGTGTGAATGAAACAAATTTCAACAAATATCTTTTGTAACATTTTGTTAATTTACAAATAGTTTATTACATGTCCAACTCAGGGGACAGTGTGCATTCTGAACATGAAATATGTTGGCTTGACTTGCTGAAGCCCAAATGGAGGGGCTCACATGCAATAAAGTCTTCAACAGCTGTGCTTAATAGCAAAAATAAATAAATAAAAATTTTGAGTACCTGTCCACTGTAGTGACCATTATGCACCAAAGGGTTAAAGAGCACCATTCCCCTGAAAATGTTTACCTCCAGATCCCAAACACAGGCAGCATGAAAAAGGGCGGAGGTCACCTTCTTCACCCGCTGCACCTCTCTAATGTCCCATACGTACAAGCTGTGGTCGTTGTACACGCAGCTGAGCCAACGGCTCACGGGGTCATACTGAACAGCAATGCAGTCTGGGTAACAGCCATTCGCCTTGGTGTTACAAAGATGGCTGGAGGGGGAATAAAATGTTGGGATTAAATGTGTAGAATGGCTGAGTACAAGCATACAAGAATACAAATGCTAGAAAGGGATTAGGGAGAGCTTTTAAATGAGTTGAGACAGGAAGTTCCCACTAATAGAGCGGATTGCTGCCAAGCACAGGTCACGCCACTCCTGATCCTTTCCTCACCTGGCCTCAGTGATGCCGGTGACATTAGAGCCAAGGGGATGGGGCTTTGGCAGTGTGCAGACAAAGTGTAGGTCAGCAGACTTGAAGGTTCGCACCGTCCCATCGGCACAGCCACAGAAGATCAGGTCCTCAGACAGGGACAGAGAGTGGGCCACGCCGGTCTGAAAACAGGACAAGAGCCACCAGGAGCATCAGCAGCTCCAGTTATGACACTCAGAAAGATCTGGCCTGAGAAAAATCTAGCTTTGCCTAAAGATGACAGAGAGGAACAGCAGCTTAACAAGAATTACAAAAGCTTTTTCTGAATTTTAACTTTCTGTCAGTGGTAGAAAGGGAACGTTATCACATCTTTTACTATTTTCATTACAAGGCAGCTAAAGATCTGACCTTAGAAATGTTATAGCTGCTGACAGTGGCTTATTAAGGTCACCATGGTTCCATCCAGCCATGTATCCATCTATCCGTCTATCCATCCGTCCATCCATCCATTCATCCATCCATCCATCCATCCCTCCATCCATCCATCTATCATCTATCTATCTATCTATCTATCTATCTATCTATCTATCTATCTATCTATCTATCTATCTATCTATCTATCTATCTATCTATCTATCTATCTATCTATCTATCTCTATCTATCTATCTATCTATCTATCTATCTATCTATCTATCTATCATCTATCTATCCATCCATCCATCCATCCATCCATCCATCCATCTATCTATCTATCTATCTATCTATCTATATATATATATATATATATATATATATATATATATATATATATATATATATATATATATATATATATATATATCATCAAAATCCTTAATTCTGGAAATCGCCTGGCACATCAGCCCCACCATGATTTTTCCCCCAGCTGCTACTCTAGTGGGCGGAGCCTTTTCTCTGACTTAACAAAGGTTGCAGACCTTTGAGGAAAGAATGGTGGGTTTATTTGTTAGATCAAACTCCAGGTTGAAAGTTGAGTTGTTGCTAATCTCTCATTACTCTAAAACAAAGCAGACATCCGACTTGTGGGATTGCAGCGTTAACAGAACACTCTTTCAACTTCCTCCGTATTTTAGAGCGGTAAACCCATCCAGACTGTAAGAATGCTACATGATTCTGCCATGGGTGAGAATGTGCTCTAACACAGGTAACACAACAGTGCTGTCTGTCACTCACCTGCAGATCCACCCACTTTTCGAGCATCCTCTTGTTGTTGAACTCACACAGCAGGCCCGAGGAGGTGATGCAGTAGGTGGAGTCAGATTTTGAGCCCCGCCCACAGGCCACATCACTGAAGAAGTTGTTCCTCAGCTCCCCAAGGAGCCCAGATCGGCCCAGCAGAGGCACGGGAGTGCTGGCCTGTCAGGAAACAAAAAGGAAGGAGTTAACTGCTCTAGACTACATTTTAATCAACTGACTCGAAAGCATAAGCTGGAAAAGTTCAAAGAATGGGAACATTTGGCAGGAAATCGATTATTTTTCCTCTAATGAAACACAAAGAGCAATAAAACTGCTTGGATCAACTTCAATTTGAGTCACGCTTGACAAACATCATCCCTTCTCACCTTGTTGTCCTTGCAGTTGTCCAGATACCAGAACCGGATGTGTCTGTTCCCGGCTGTCACAAAGTAGGAGCTGTCCTCGGAGAAGGACACGCCCGTCACCTTACTGGACACCTTGTTGGCAGCAACAACGACATCTTTCTACAGGAAATCAGCGATTCAAGAGGAAATCAAATTTTGCTCTCATATAATTTTAATCTGACATTCAAATTAAAGATTTTGAAAAATTCCAAATAAAATTATGTTAAGCCAGTCATTAATTTTTTTAAAGTTTAATTTTAATGTGATGAATTGAAAATATCATTTTGAAGTCAGATTATTTTAAGCAGCTAATTTCAAAATGATCATTTCAATTCTATAATAGATAGAATAAAATAATTCTTTGTACAATTATATTTTTATCTGAATTTTTTTAAAGAACACATTTGATTAGTAGAACTATAATTATTTTTCTAAATTTAGTTTTACAAGCCATGTTTTTCTTATCTTACTGCCTTTACCTCTAGAATTATTCTGCTGAAAGAAAGGGTTGTTATATTATAAACAATTATTAAATTAAATTCTGTATTTATTTGCGTGTTTTAATAATGCTGCCCCCGCGACCCGGACCCGGATAAGCGGAGGAAGACGACGACGACGACGTTTCTGAAGCTCAGTAAAATGTTTCAAATCTAAAATATATTTTTCTGCAGTTTGTTCTGATTAGAAACTGTTTGTGTTTACATGACAGAAAAGAAACATAAGTTTTCATTAATAAAAGGCAAAACAAACCTTCCATGCCCAGACGTTGACCATCATGTCATACTGGTTTCCCACACTGACGATGAATTTGTTGTTAGGAGAAAAGGCCACGCAGGAAATGCCAAATTTGTGTTTCTGGAGCTCCGTCACCTGACATCGCTCTGAGAGGTCCCACAGCCTCACTGCTGGAAGGTGACCGCACTGATGAGAGAAAGAAACAACCATTAATATAGTACATGGTAGTTATGAAAAAAGTTTTCACACATTTCTTCAGTTTAGCTTCATTTAAATATTTATGATCAGCAAAGAATTATCAGCGACAGACGAAGGTAACGATACAAAAAACATCTTTATTCTTTTCTGTGGACGAATGAAATAAAGATGGAGCTCTGATGTAAAAACATCAGTAAGACACGGCGGTGGTAGTGTGATGGTATGGGGCTCCTTTGCTGCTTCTGGACCACTTGCTGTAATTAATGGAGCCACGAGTTCTGCTCTCTAGCAGAAAATCCTGAAGGACAATATCTGACCTTTTGGCCTAAAACAGGTCTTTCACACTGGAAAAGTAAACTGTTCCTCCTTCACATATCCCAGATGAGTTTTGATAGCTTTGTTCTTTTGATTAGTTCAATACAATTCTAAAATTGCATTTTGTATTTACTGAAGTTATCTTTGTCTGACATGAAATTTTGATTACTGATCTAAGTGTTGAAAAACATGAAAGAAAGAAAAAACTCTAGATCTTGTCTCACTGGACAGTTGTCACCTGTGTCCACACACTCTCCAAGCTAATCCTTCCTGTCCTCTGACTGAAAACAGTCACCTGTCCCTCAGCCTGCACACGCTATTACCTCCTATAGGGATCTAAAGGTCCACAAGCTATTCTTACTATGAAGGACTCAGTCAATGAATGTGGGGTGACAGAATGTGGACGACATACAAGGGAGTCAGAAGCAAAACAATGAAAGTCAAAACCGATAGCTTGTCGTCTTTCCTTGTATGCAAATCAGTGTTTGATGAATGAGTGAGGGACATCAGATAACTCACTCAGGATTATCTTTGGCTTAAATTAAACGTCTCGTGAAGCTTTGAAGACGGAGCAAACGTTGATGTCCCCGGCAGCTAGCCAAAATGCTAACACTTGACTTGAGAACCGGCATGCACATTTTTGCAATTGTATATAAAGTTTTTGTGGTTGGAGGCTAAACAATTCAACCTTTTCTGTGTGCTTTTAGTTATTTGAACTTTGATCCCTGCAGTCAAGGCAACCGCCGCGTACCCATCCACTTGCACAGAGAAGCTTCTAATCGGCTTTGATTGGTTGAGCAGGATTAAGGCGTTGTGTTGTGCTTGGGTCCACATTGTAACAACAACAAAGTGGAGTGAAGGCGCTTCTCTGACAAGACGCGTTAGACTGTGACACGACAAAACGGCGGAGCTTTAAAGGCACACAGAGACTGCAAGATCAGCGTGAGATGAATTTTAATCCAGCAGGAAGAAATCGTGCAAAGACTTAACAGAGTTATTAGTTCAAGACAACTTTACAAAGTAGAAATCTTATTATATTTCTATTAATTTTAACATTATATTCAAAGAAATAAAAGTCGCTGTAAAAAAGAGATGAAAGACATCTGGAGGACTGACCTCTCCTGTGACCAGATACTTGCCATCAGGGGAGAACGATAGAGCCGTGATGGTTTTTCTGTCGACAGAATAACAGAAAAGGTTCTGATGTGTCGTGTTTCAGAGACCGTTCCCAGCTGATTCTGTTTAAATGTTTGTGTTTGACTCACCTTGACGTGTTGATTATGTGGCTCTGTTTGTTCTTTTTGGGGTTCAGTAAAACCACCGCACATCTACAGGTGGAAAGAAAATGTCACACAAAAACCACAGAACAACACAGAGCAGGCCAGAAAAACAGCCCTAAAAGCTACATATGAAAAATAAGTTCATATAATTCAAATTTGGAGATAAACACACTTCTAAGTGTCTAAATGATGAAAAATAATTCATTTGACCTTCAAAATTGTATGTAAATCCAGATTTAGTAGTGGATAAGGGTGTGGTTTACTTGTTTAGTGTTCTCTAATGTAAACCAATCCCTTATTAGCCATTTTAAAAACGCTATGATGCTCCTCTTCTGAGATGCAGAAGTTTGCTGGTGCAGAGGTGGGCTGAAAACAGCAGGATTACTCATTATTATATATAATATGCATACACCTCGCTTCTGATTGGCTAACAGAACACGTTCAGCCATGTTGGAAAGTCAGTATCACCAACACACTCTCCGCTCTCTCCTTAATGTAAAAGAAATTTAAAAACAGCCTTCCTGTGGGCGGGCTCGAGCCAAGGTGGGCGAGGCCATGAATGCTAATTCACAGTGTGACATAGATAAGTGACGATTTTCAAATCCTAGCATTTTACCATCAATTTCAGTGGTTCGCAAATGGCGGCCCGCGGGCCACGTCCGGTCCGCAAGCCCTCTCTTTGTGGCCCCCAAACCCCGCGTGAACCCTCCACCCCCATCCCCGACGGCCGACCGGGAGGTGTAGGATAGATAGAGCTGATGAAAATAATCAAATCATCGATGCATTGAGATGCGGGCATGAACGATTCTGCATCATTGATGAGTCCCATAATCAATTATAGTGGAATGTGGTTTTGTTATTTTAATGGTGGCACCAGCGTAGCATCCACATCTGTCAGAGTGGTGTTCTCCACATTTACCGGGTAGGAAGCTTTGGTCCACCTTTTTTGTGAGTGGCCCTTGGACCATTACAATTGAGGACCCCTGATCTATTTCCTATCAGAAGCTAACGCAGGAGATGCACAAGACTATTTTCATGTTCAACCTGCATGGAAAAACTCTAAATTATAATCAGAAATAATAATAATATTTTTTTTAAATCAGTCAACCACACCTTTAATTTGATATTTTAAGACTTACAGCAACCTTTAATTAGGACAAAATACAAATTTCAGCATTAGGTAAGTCAGCCAGTGAATAGTTAAAGTTTATCAGCTTCAAAATGAAAACATAGCTGAAAGACAAGCAAACAAACAAACATGGTGACACAAAGTTATAGCTCAATATCTGTAGAACCGCCTCAACTGTGTTCACGAATGTTAGTTAACTGTGGCGGCCATCTTGAATGGAGTTGATGGAAGATGTAAAGTCTAATAATTTCTGAGTTTCATTAAAGGCAGTAAAACACACACACACACACACACACACACACACACACACACACACAAACACACACACACACACACACACACACACACACAAAAGCATCATAAAACAACATTAGAAATATTATGACCACTCCATCATTTGGTTGATAATTAAACTGATTTTCCAAATTCTACTTCCTGTTTTAAACATGTTCTGGATCTTTGTCGATGCTTGGTTGTTGTCTTACTACTGATAACAAGTCAAAAAAGCTGGACATATCTTCATCTGAACGCCTGATTTTTCTTCTTCTAGAATATTTCACTGATCTTTATTTGCCAGCCAAGAATGATTACAGAGACCTACGTAAACAATTCCTGTCTATCTAAAATGTTGTGCTCATTTCATTGAAATGGTCTTTATTTTCCAGTTCAGATCATCCAGATATGAATGTGCTTCCTGTTGAAGCTTCTTCCTCTTTGCACCTGAGCAGCACGCCGGTCGACGGGCTTCCTCCTGCTGCTGCTGAACAGCTAGTTCTTCAGACCTGTGCCAGGAAACGATGTTCCTGCTACTGCAGCTTGTACAGCTTTAAACTGGGGCAGCAGGTGGATTGCACAACTGTGTGTCGTTTAATAAAGCTTACTAAAATGAAAAGCACTTGTAGAAACAAGCAAAAGGGTAGCACACATCTCCCACTGACAAGTCACTTCCTCTGTGGAAACAATAACGTAAAAAGCTCAAACTTTTCTGTTTTCTGCACAGTCATTGACCTGCTTTGCACGAACACAGCTCAGATGCACAGATCGTGTTTCACCCTCAGAGGACAGTCTGGTTTTGTTTCACTGTCAGGCAGATCTGAGGTCCCAAGGATCACCAGAGAGATCAGAGCAGGTCATCTAGCCTCACTAAACATGGGAGTTTCTCAGAGGAAGCCCCCCCCCCCCCCCCCCCCATTCCTTTTCTGAGATGGTGCACAGAAAACAATCTGAAATTTGCACAACAGTCATCGCCAGGAGGTAAATAGCGATAAGCGGAGTGTGCTTTGATAAGTCAAAGAGCAGATGCGCAGATAGCTGGCCTCCTTACCCTGCAGGATAAGCCACAAGTCCAGATCGAGGATCGCAGGCTAGGCCGCTGTTTCCCAGAGTGGTGATTCCAAGCACCTTTTCCAATGTTACCTTTAGAGAAAAAACACAGGGACTCATTTTGGAGATGAGAAAAGAGAGGGCGTGTGTTTGTCAACGATGTTGGTCTGTTGGCTCCAGACATTATTTAGAGTTTTCTTTTTTCGTAGAAGTACAGAGAAACAAAAGATGCTGTCATGGTAACTGCACACCCGACAGCCTCAGATACACGGATTCTGCACAAAAGCTGAAAGTTTTAAACCAGAGAGACAAAAGTCACTGAGGGTCCCATGTGGGAGTTTTATGTCTCTGCAGTGTTTAGTTTAGGAGATACGGCAAGTTAAAAACAAGCCTGATCTCTGTGGATGTTTGAATGTGCACTATAACAGTGACTAACATTGCAATGATGACTTGTACTTCTACAAATACTTAACTTACAAACAAAAACAATCAAAAACAAAGACATTTAAAAATGACTAAAAATTCCTGAAAAATTCTAAAAAAGCTGAACTGGCAGAAAGAGCAGAACGAAGCTAACTCAGGTGTTTGCTAGCATCCAAATACGGCATCTAACCTATAAGAACACACCAATTGGCCAAGTGGATGAACAGCTCTGTTTGATTTTACTGTGCTTCCATTAGAAAAAATACATTATGTGTAGCAAACATCAGAGCTGACCATTCTTTGTGTTTTCTTCTGCTCTTTGCAATATGCGTGTTGCGCATGCTGATATTGCGATGACAACCCATTTGAGATGTATCAATCAATCAATCAAATCAATCAATCAACCCATTTGAGATGTATTGTGCAGCCCTAACGTGCACTCTTCCCCCTCCCTGGAAATTTGGCAGAAACCCATGAGTCCTACAGCCTTAAGAGACAGGATGGGTGAAAGAAGACCAAAATACCTTTGTTTTGATGTGAATGTTGTATTTGTACCCTAAAAGAAAGACCCGCTTGTGTGCAGATTTGAAAGTTAGACCGTTCCAAAGTGTATTGCCATTTGGACACTTAGAGGAAGAACATCTAAAAGCCATGACATCTAAACTATGATTGTGTAAAAACCATAAATGATGCGAAAATGTCAGAATCATCGTAGAGAGTTCTCCTCAAACCCAGTTAAAGCGTCTTTTAAGGCTTTTCTTTCTGTGTTTCAGCACTCTATTCTCATTTGACCTGCAGCGAGTTTTAATGTCAATCTCAAAGCTGCAGGGCAAGAAAATGGTGAGAATTATACAATGTGTACTCGAGTGGACATTTGAGACGTCCACACACAAAAGAATAAGATTCAAAATGCACTTTTCCCTACTAAAGATAAATCAAAGCATTCTGATGGGCATCATTGGTGCATTCATAAATGTTTGTTAAAGTGATAAAACAGGCTGGCATATCCTAGATAAACTCCTCTATTTGGTTGGAATAAATACGGATTTCTCCTCATATTCCTCACCTTGCTTCCAAGGTTTTCTTTACAGCTCTTCTTGACTGATGGAGACCGCAGCAGGTTCCTGATGCGCCGCTTGATGGTGAACCCGTCTCCTGGCATCCTGCTTCCAGACTCCAAACCTGGAGGACTAAAACCAACAAGCAGGAGAGCGTGGAACAGCAGCTCCTTTCAGCGAGAACTAAAAACCTTCAGAGCAGACCTGCAGAGCTTTGAGGAGTCAGACAGAGGCTGAGCTGCCGGGACATGTGGACACTAATCTCCTAATGTTCTCCTGTCGCTCTGCATCAAGCGCTTCCCCCTGAGTTCTGCACTGACAGGAGGAAAATGTGGGTCTTTATGACATCCCTGATTTAATCTGAACCGGTCTTGTGATTGAATCAATGACTGCCATCTGATTTAATGGGATTAAAGAGAGAGAGAGAATGAGAGATCCAGTGGGCGGGACACAGACTTCCCTTATCTCCCATCAGTCTAGTCTGATGGAATAAACCTATTTTTTTTTATTTTATTTACATTTTATAGCCAATGGAAAAACCAGACCTTTTGTTTTGTTTGTTTGTTTGTTTGTTTGTTTGTTTGTTTGAAACCTAAACCTTTTATAATATATAAATGTGAAGTAAACAGGAAATAACACTTGAAAAAAAAAAGATTCAAGAAGAACTTTTAACTGTCTAATCAGGTAAACGTCCCCATTTGTTTGAACATAAGGGGCGGGGCTTAAACAACTTCCTGGAACCAGACACCAGGGGTCTCTTGCCTGTTCTTGCTTTAACTGCATGCAATGTTTTTCCATTGATGTAAGCAGGGCGTGTCCAAAATGAGGACCAGGGGCCCGTTTGCAGCCCTCAGACTGATTTTGTGTGGCTCCAGCTTGTTTTTCCAGAGTGGTGGACTCTTCAGCAGGCTGTTTGTATTGATTGATACTTTTCAGTACTTCTTGTTATGATTTTTATAAATATTCCCGTTTTCGAGCATTTTTTGATCAGTGCAACCAAACAAATTCCTATAATACTATTTTGGAATTTTAAAAACAAAAATATCACACTTCTGTGACCAGAGAGCGCTTTTAATTTGATGATGTTGTCCCAGGGGCGTGTCCAGGGAGTGGCCTGGGGTAGCACATGCCACCCTTGGAATCTGATTGGCCACCCCAGGTGCCACCACACTAATTTACCTTTAAATAGGCTTTTCATTGTCCACAAAAGGCTTGGGGGTAAAACAAAAAAAGCATAACCATTGGTGCCACCCATGCACAAAGTTGTGCCTCACCTGGGCCACCCCATTTTAAAAGATCTGGACACGCCACTGTGTTGTCCCTCGTCATTAAGTTTGAACATCCCTAAACAAACCAATGCTGCAGTTTTCACTCCTGCCTAAAGGTGGCAATAATGTGCTGATTTGTTTATTGAAAGGACAAAAAAGGACGTTTTAAGTGATTTCTCATCAGAAATGTAGTGTCTTCATACCCTTGGGGTCCCTGACGGATCTATTTTCCAAACATTATTACATCTCTCCACTCAGGGGGATTATGCTATATCTCTGGTGCCACCATCTTAGATGGAAGAGGTAGGTACTGCAGTAATAATAATAAATATGGTAACAAAAAACATTAGCTGTATGTATTTTTCCATGGAGGAACCCCAACGGTTAGAACTCCATTTCAATTTGAAGAAATATAGGCGCAAAGCTCATGGATGACCTCTGGTCAAGAAAGCATTCCCAAAATTTGTGGCAGTTCATTGGAATGTACACATCAAGGTTATTGACATTGGATTTTATGGTTACTTATGATCACCTTAAGAAGTAATACGTAGTGCAACTCTAGTATTATAATAAAGTATTACTAATCTGACATTCATTTAAATATCAATAAAACAAGACTGCAAACTTTGCAAGGCTACTGGTTTCCTCTAACAGACCAAAAACATACATGTATGGTTGATTAGAGACTAAATTGTCCCAAAATGTGAACGAGTGTGTCTCTGTTGTGGACTGAAGACGTGTCCATGTCCACGAGTTGCTGCAAAGTTGTCACGGGGCCCCAAGCAAAATGCGCTGTTGCCCGGTGCAGACTAGAAATCTAGTCAGTAACAAAAGTTCTTGCTCTGTTGGTTGGTTCAGCCAGGCTTTATTGTAGCCTCAGCAAGTCCACCATTGGCCCAAACAGTTCTAGATCTGTCCAATCATGGTGCTCTATGTTTGTAGAGATGCTGGGCGGGGTTAGCACCAGAGCTGGAGGAAAACCACAAAGACGGCATTGGTTTAGGAAAAGCGCTCATTTAAAATGACTTTGGGATCAACTTTGGATGATTTTCTCTGAAACCTGAGATGTGCTTAAGTATTTTATTTAGAATAAGGATGTGTTTGCATCTTCTTCTGAGGTGTGTGGTGGACTGCTCCATTCACTGATCACCATAGCAATTAATACCTCCCATTGTTGCTCTGATTGGTCCTATCGCTGTCCGATTCTGTCCAGACAGTTTGAAAGACAACTGTAGATTATGTCCCACGACGGAGCTCTGTCTATGGGCATCTATGGGTGATGGCCAGAGTATAAATTTACATATATAGTGTGGCAAGGTGGAGAAACGAGGGCCCGGGCGGGATTCGATCCCCAGACTCCCGGGTGAGAGTCACACGCGCTAACAAGTCAGCCAAAGGGACATCCCCTTGGCCAAGTAGCCAGGGCGCATGATCGATCGGGACAGGACGCTCACACTGCCACAATAGGACGGCTTGCCAGGCTAGTGCAGACTAGGAAGCTTGCTACCATCTCTCCAGGTGTAGCGGCTCAATACTACGTCATAGAACAATGCTGTCAAAGCACAGCTTTTCACTGTCTCACAGCTGTTGTGGTTCTGACTATAAAGTTTGTCGGCTCTCTGGGGGTCCTAACCAATCACCTGCCCTTGTGCCTGGGTCCATTATATAGTATGGAAATTGTGTCATGGCGGCGGCGGAAGAGTCACATGTCAAGTGTCGAGCCCTGCTCAGTCTGTCGCTGTGTCCTTGTCCCAGAGCAGCTGTCTGTGGCTACTTTGTAGCTCACCACCACCGTGTGTGAATGTGTGTGTGGGTGAATAAGTGATTGTGCTGTAAAGCACCTTGGGGGGCTCTAGGAATCTCCATCCATCCATCCATTTTCTGAACACGCTTTGTCCAGGGTCATGGGGGGGCTGGTGCCTATCTCCAGCGGTCAATGGGCAATCAGTCGGGGTACACCCTGGACAGAGAGCCAGTCCATCGCAGGGCAACACAGAGACACACAGGACAAACAATCACACACACACACACTCACACCTAAGGACAATTTAGACAGACCAATCAACCTAACAGTCATGTTTTTGGACTGTGGGAGGAAGCTGGAGTACCCGGAGAGAACCCACGCATGCACAGGGAGAACATGCAAACTCCATGCAGAAAGATCCCAGGCCGGGAATCGAACCCAGGACCTTCTTGCTGCAAGGCAACAGCTCTAACCACTGTGCCACTGCTCTTAAGAATCTAAAAGGCGCTACATAAAAAAAACAGGTGACTTTACCATTAGAGCAAAAAATAAAAACTAAGCTGCATCCTGTCACCTAAACATAAAAACAGAAGCTAAAACTGATAAATCAAACTCTAATTTTAACTTTTGACTCAGAAAAACTGGACAGAACAAGCATTTCAGATCCTGATCTGCCACAGCTGGTTTCCAGGATTTTGAATTTATCTAACCGAATCAGGATGTTTGCCTTACACGAGTCAATCAGGACAGGGACTTGATTAGCTTTTCATGATGCAACAACACTGATAGCTTACTATCTGTTCACCTCAGAGTGTCACACGCCATCCTACAGCAATTACTTAACAGATTAGCTAAAATATCACAGATAGTAAATTTGTACGTTTATTTTTAAGCTTAGGCAACTTAAAATGAAAACGGACAAAATTAATAAAAAGGAGAATAGAAGTTGATTTATTTCTTTATTCTGGACAAGATCATTTTATTTTTCTCAACGAAAAAAAAAACAGTGTTTCTAACTCATAACCCCCTCACAAAACTAAATAAAAAAGCACAAATTCATGCAGGTTATATTCTTTATATACACAAGTAACTCTACAGACATCCCAAAATAGACAAAAAAAGTAACAGGAGGTTTCTACCAGGAATTAAAGTGCAACTAATGATTATTTTAAACAAGTTCATGAAAACAATTTAAATGTTGCCAAAAAAAAACGCATCAACGTGAAAATTTCAAGCAATGTCAGAAACATTTAACTGGAACCATCTTTATCCCCTCGTGCGTAAGGCAGATCAGTTACTTCAAGGACAAGATCCTTTTAAAAAGAAAGGAAGCTAATTAATTCATACATTCAGTGGGTCACATAGGATTTTATCATCTTCTGCCTCTCTCAGTATGAAAGAAGTCCAGTGTGTGTGTGTGTGTGTGTGTGTGTGTGTTTTAAAAAAGAGCAGCGCAGGTGGTTAACCGAGCCCTGATCCTTTGGCTGTGGCCAAACAGGCACATTTGATGAATCTTTCGGTCCGTTTCGTTGCCGATAAAACCGGGAGCCAAGCAGATGGGGGGGAGGCTGAATGGCTACAAGTATTCCAGGTCAGGTTCCAGTTCCTTCTCTACGTCGATCCAGGAGCGTTTCTTGGCACTGGGGAAGTCCTTTCCCAGAGAGGCGCGCGTCAACGGTTTCGATGCGCAAACGTCTCCTTCTGTTGCGTTGCGACTCTTTAAGCTGCTGATGGAAAACCGAATTGAGCTGTCAACAGATGCTGGGGAACTTTTTGAATGTCGTTTAGCTGGTTTGGTCGGACTTGACAGCAGAGTCTTCCGAGGCCGGCCCCTGCCTCGTTTCACCGGAGCGGGTGTGTGTGCCACGCCGCCGGCCTCGTCACGTTGACTTTCAGCAGACGGCTGAGAGAGTTTAACGGCACTGTTGATCATTCTGAACTCCTCCACCTCAACTTCTTCTCCAAGCAGATAAGCAGAAGAACTCCGAGTTGGTGAAAGCTTGCTCTTGGGATTGGGCTCCAAACTGCCAGGAGGAGGAGGAGGAGTAGGTGGAGGCGGCTGCTGAAAAGGATTAAAACGCAGGCGAGCAGGAGCCGTAGGTGTGTTCACACCTGGGTCCTGGTTGTTCTTCATAGCTTGTACCTCTAGCGGGGACCTAAAGTTCGACGGGTTGAGGTCAGTCAGGTCTGAAGACGTGTCCGAATTCTTGGACAAGTCCTGGTCAGACGAGCTGACCTGATCTTCCTCTTGCTGCACTTGGGGTTCCATCATCACCAGGGTGTAAAATCCATGACCAACTGTTGGGAGATCAGATGAGATGATTAAAACAGTGACACTTGAATAGCAACTTAACAGGTTAGCGTTAGCTTACTTGGCCTTAGTGACGAGGGAAGGATGATCCTGCCAGTTTTGGATCGAATCAGCGGGAGAGAAGCCACCGGATTTGGAACCAGAGCCTTTGCATTAGCATTACTGGAGGAACCAGACACGAGCTGGTTATCGGAGGCGGGTTGTTCTTTAGTTTTTTCTGGATCTTCTACTTCCTGGCTTTCATCGGACATTAACGGAAGTTGGCTGGTTTGGTCTGAGGGTCTGGTTTCACCGGGCTGGTTCACCTTTGGAGTCTGCGGGGTGACCTTCTGTTCTAGGAGGATCTGTGGTCTTGACGAGTTTTCAACGCCAGAGTCTTTTTGGAGGCTTTTAGAAGGATGAAGCAAATGGAGTAGCATGCGTACGTTGTCTTGGGCAGCTTTGGACAGCTCGGTTCGAGGTGGAGGAGACGCGTAGGTGCTGCTTTTCTGGTGTAAAGACTTGGGAGCGGCGGCTTGTAGGAGAGCAGCTTTACTTTGCAGCAGCTTGGAGAAGATGGGCTTTAATTTCATCTTATTCTCCAGCTGTTTCTGCCGCTCAGAAATCTCCTTCAGCTTGCTGTAAATCATGGCTTCAGACTTCCCTAAAAACATAAACAACTAAATCAGCACAAAGCAGGAGGACGTGCACATCTCAGAGCCATGCAGGAAGACTATACCTGACATCAAGGAGAGCTTCTTCACATAGGCACACTGCTGCTGGATCAGCTGTTCTTTGATCAGATCCAGCTTTTTGGATGTGGCCTGTAGTGTTGCAACTTCATTTACAGCCTAAAACAAAATACAACGAAACTACTGAATCAGACGATGAGAGCATAACCAGGCTTTCCACCAGATGTGTTAGCGTAACGGACGAGTTTTCACCACAGCCTCAGCGGTTCGCCCATTCCCACTGGGATCATCTCAGATGTTGAGCAGCTCCCAAAAGCTTCCACACCGCTGGTGATGTGAGATTAGGAAATCGCAGAATTTCACGATCACGCAAACATTCGCCAGTTGATGTGACGCGGAAGCATAGCACATAGAAAATATACGCCCCTGTGTGTAGGCGTATATTTTCAACAGCGCTGCAATAATCTTCGCTACACATCGACTATGACGGATCTTAGCTATGAATTCCGCCTCACAGACGTCAAGTGCCACCTATGCATCCAGTGGAAAGCCGGGGTAACAGTGAGATTTTGAATAGGGATGCACCGATACGATACCGATACTGGTATCGGTAAAGGTCAACCGATACCAAGAACCGATACCAATGCAGTTGCTTGAAAATGGCTTCACTGTAACTTGTCATTTCTGTTCACCTAATATTTTAGTTTTGTGATGATTTCTATTCATATATTTTACTTTTCATCTACCTCACAGTCTTTTCCTGTTGAAAGCAGAGAAGAAAATAAAATCTGTATTCCAAATCATTGCATTATTTTTTGTGTGGTAGAAGTATCGATATTGGTAATCGGTATCGGCGAGTACTCAGATCTAAGTATCGGTATCGTATCGATTTGGAAAAAAGTGGTATTGTTGCACCCCTAATTTTGAAGCCTTATTTTTGTGGCCAAAACCACTAAATCAGCTAAGAAGCAGGATGTGGAACTGACCGTTGAGAGGAGGCGGTCCTTGGCAGTTCTGGGACCACACTCCAGAGTTAGCTGGAGTTTTTGGAAGAGGATTCGCTCCTCACCACGTCTCAGCTTTTCTAACTCCTGGTGGTTCTTGCGCCAAGTTTTGATTTTTTTCTAAGTGTTACATCAGGGATGATAGATATTAATAAAACAAGACACAACATGTGGATATTAGATTTTTAAAAACAAACAAAAAAAGGCTCTACCAGACGATCCGGGTCCTTCGACGACTCAGGACCACTGGTGGCGTCTCTGAAGGTATAAGACAAGTCGGCGTGTTAAATCAGATTACATGAGAAGGGATGTAGGGCCACAAAGGAAGGTATTTAATGTCCAAGTGTTAAATATTAGTTTTTGAATAAAGTTAAAATGTGAACAAACAAGTAGAAACATTATTTCTAGAACAATGTAAGAAAAAGCTTTTAAATATTTTCAGGGAAAACGTAAAAATGTCTAGAAAAGGTTTAATTATTCATAAATAAAGTTAAATGTTTATAGAATAAATCTAAACAGTAGAAGTTGAAATGTCAAACAAAAATTCCATAGCAAACATTTTTTTGAGAAAAGACAGTCGAGAAGAAATAAAACATTTCCCAAAATAAAGTCAAAATGATGCGATGAAAGCTGAAAAACGTTATTTATTAAGTTGAACTATTGATGAAAATTGGCTCAATATTAGTTCAATCAACAAAACTACAATGGCAAATTTGGGAAACAAATTAGCTTCAAACATTTTACATAGTATACGACATAGTATAGCTATAAATATATTGAGGAGAATAATAAAAAAATAAAATAATAAAGTGGTTCTCTCGCATTTTTCTAAAAACATCCAATAAACACATTTTGGACTGAAAGCAGCTATCGGACCATCCGGGTGTCGGTCTGGCTGAACCGCTGAACTCCTCTGGGTCCTCCATTGCAACAGAACTCCACTGGTGTGACAGGTACTCGGCCCAGTAATATCAGAGAAGGAGAAACAGCCGACTGCTACCACTTTAACTTTAGGAAAAACTACAATATGGTCCCAAAAAGAAAATCACCATTTGAAGTCATGGACAACAAAAGATGTGTGGCTCTAGAAACCGGGAAAACTGGTGTTTAGCACCATCTCGTTTCATCAGGCAATGCGGGTTTTCTGTTTTGGCGGAGGACGATATCTGAGGGGAGGGGTGAGTCCATGACTTTGTTTGCATTCAAAACCTAGCTTGTTTGCTGATTCGCTATAACAGTTGATGGTTAAAATGGAGGAAAATTATAAATGTCAAGAAAAAAAAATGTCAAAATATTTTCTGAAGTTAAAGGGACATTATGGAAGTTTGACAGTCAAAACATGTATAGAAATAATAAATGTCTTCTTCATACATTCTCCTGCAATGCCCTGGTGCTGTAGAATGAGCCCTGGCATTTTTACTGTGATTGCATGTTTTTCTGTAAAATCACAGAAAAAGAGAGATGCTCGGGTCGAGCAGGCTGCTTCATGCGCGTTCACGCTCAGGCATCGCCCGTAGCATTTGCTATCCGTAGCTTTAGCAGCAGAGAGAGAGGCAGTGCCACTTTGTCGCTGTTCCTAACGCCTAGTGACAAAGCTAGCTACATTTCTGAGGACCCTTAGCTACTTTCTGTAGAACTTTCTTCTAGATATTTCCTGCAAATTAGCAACAAAATAGCCATTTTTGCTCCAAACCGTTCTTTGGTTTGACTTTGTTTCAGCTGTCATCAAGGATATAAATGTTACAGATAGATTCAACGTCACGGGCGCTTTAGCTCACATAGTAACGTCTGACTCTCATGCAGAAGACCTGGGTTTGATTCCAGTTGTGAACATAATTTGTCATTTAGAGTTTCTTTTTTACATTAATGGTATATTTTTACAGTAAGATGCCCAAATTTTTATTTGAGACTCGCCGAACGGCATTGAATTCACAGATAAAAAAGATGTGGGTTCAACTTTCATTTTGGAACAATTTTTCAAGCAAGGGAAGGGAATGATCTGAGCATGCAGGAGGACTGACCCATCATAAACCTTTGTCGGCTGTGCTGAAGAGAAAGGTACAGAACCAAATTATTTAATTAATTAGCTGCACGTTCTCCTGTCCTCTGTCCTCCGAGCCACACACACGGGACTGTCTCAGCTGTTATTTTTGTTAAGGAGTGTGCACGTACAGCATGTACAGCATGTGCACCTCGTGCATGAGCACAAAACTGCCGAATGCTTTTAGCCTGAGGGGGCAATCGCGAGCATAAAAATTCAAAAGTCCGTAAAGTCCCTTTAAATATTTCCCCAACTAAATAAAGCCAAAATCTCACCTGATTAATTGAATTTTTTTTCATGAGTGAAGTTGAATTGTTAAAGGCGCACTTGGCAGTTTTGCTTACTTTTAGCACCCCCCCAGTTTCCTTTATTAATTCTCTGTGGTTAAAGGTTGAATATTGGACACTCTGGCAAACTCTGGTGTTCAGAGGTGGTATTGCAACAACAGGACTCATGTTCCAGCCGATGGGATGTTGGTTCACTGCTGACACGTTCCAGCACCACGTTCAGAGACAAATCCAACAGGATAAGGACTAACTTCTACTAATAGGTTTATTTTAAAACTATATTTACCGTTCAAACATCTTCTGGGCTCAGAATCAGCTGCTTGATTTGTCAAGTCCGTCATTTTACACAGTCCCAGCCTTGCCTTGCTGAGCGGAATTTTTAGCGCTATGGTGCCCTCTAGTGGCTGGTCAATGTTAACATAAACCCAGTGTCGTGCCCGACAAAATAAAATGTTTATTTTTTTAAATATAGCTTTTAAAGGAGAAACTGTACGTTCAGTCTGCACGCCTCTAAACACCACGTGAAGGATTTTTTAAAATGTCATTATAACTTTTTATTCAAATGTTCTATATTCTAACTTTAAACCAAAAATGAAACCTATCTCCTCTCTGTGCGTGTTTCTTTTTAACACCTTAATCTAACAGCTGAAATGTCTTCTCAGCCTTCATTAATGTCTACAGGAGTAATTCATCACTAAATTAAACAAATCTGCTGTGTTCATGATCTAAAACATTTAGGAGCCGTGCTGGAAGAAGACTGCAGCGCCAGGTATGTCAGTAAATGTATTTGTAAGTCCAACAGGTGGCAGCCCACCACACTGAAGTTGCAAGTGTGATATCCCGGCAAGAGAGTGACAGTTCATTAAGCCTGCCCCCCCCCCCCCCCCCCCCAAATAAAGTAAGAATAACAGGTATTAAAATATAATTAGTTGTTTTTAAAGATTTGAAGAAGATTTGAAGAAGAAGAAGAAAGAAGAAGAAAAAAGAAAGAAGAAGAAAGAAGAAGAAAGAAGAAAGAAGGAAGAAAAAAGTAAAAAGAAAGAAGGAAGAAAGAAGAAGGAGAAGAAGGAGGAGGAGGAGGAGAAGGAGGAGGAGAAGAAGAAGAAGAAGAAGGAAGGAAGAAAAAAGTAAAAAGAAAGAAGAAGGAGAAGGAGGTGGAGGAGAAGAAGAAGAAGGAGAAGAAGAAGGAGAAGAAGAAGAAGGAGAAGAAGAAGAAGAAGAAGAAGAAGAAGAAAAAAGTAAAAAGAAAGAAGGAAGAAGAAGGAGAAGAAGAAGGAGGAGAAGAAGAAGGAGGAGAAGAAGAAGAAAGAAGGAAGAAAGAAGGAGAAGAAGAAGGAGAAGAAGGAGGAGAAGAAGAAGAAGAAGAAGAAGAAGAAGAAGAAGAAGAAGGAGGAGGAGGAGGAGGAGGAGAAGAAGGAGAAGAAGAAGAAGAAGAAGAAGAAGAAGAAGAAGAAGAAGAAGAAGAAGACCAGCACTGGTGCAACAACCTGAGATACCCATAAAGCCTTGTGCAGATGGTGACTTTACACACAAGGCTTTTGTTAGAAAAAAAAAATTATTTGCTTAAATTATAAGCTTCAGATGTTTGAGGTAAGTAAACATTTTAAAACCGTTAGTTAAAATAGAAGTTTGTTTAATTTTAGTCTCAACACTAGATTGAAGAAAAAAAAAACACAATGTTCTTGCTGATTTCTGTTGATGCACCCCATTAATGCCACTACTAGTTTAATAAAAGTAATGTTTACAAACCTTGTTTGTTGTGATTGGTTTAATGCGTAACGCCTCATGGCTGCAATTATCTCAGAATGTTTTTCTTCTACAGTTTCAATGTCCACCGGCTCCTCCTGAGGAAACACCAGGTTTTTAAGGTTCACCAAAACAATCACTGTGATTCTACATCGTTCCGTATCCTGAACTTCACTTACATCGTCTTCCATGTCTTCGGAGTCTGACAAGTCGGAGCTCAAATCCTCTGAGGTGACGTCAACGATGGACTCCTTTTGAGTCTGGTTGCTGCTACTGGTCCCAGCTGATTGGGGCTTTGGCTCAGAAATCAGCTCAAACGACAAGGAGGAGGTGGTGGAAGAAGAGGAGATGGTGGGGGAGGAGGTGGTGGTAGAGGAAGAGATGGTGGTGGAGGAGGAAGAGGTAGTGGCGGCGGAGGAGGTGTTAGTGATGGAGGGGGAGGTAGTAGTGGTGGAAGAGGAGGAGGTGGTGATGGAGGAGGAGGTGGTGATGGAGGAGGAGGAGGAGGTGTTAGTGATGGAGGGGGAGGGGGAGGTAGTAGTGGTGGAAGAGGAGGAGGTGGTGATGGAGGAGGAGGAGGTGGTGTTGGTGATGGAGGAGGGGGAGGTGGTAGCTGAGGAGGAGGAGGTGGTGACGATGGAAGAGGTGGGGGTGAAGAACGAGAAGGAGGTGGGAAAGGAAGAGGATGAGGTGGTGATGGAAGAGGAGGTGTTAGTGATGGAGGGGGAGGGGGAGGTAGTAGTGGTGGAAGAGGAGGAGGTGGTGATGGAGGAGGAGGAGGTGGTGTTGGTGATGGAGGAGGGGGAGGTGGTAGCTGAGGAGGAGGGGGAGGTGGTGACGATGGAAGAGGTGGGGGTGAAGGACGAGAAGGAGGTGGGAACGGAAGAGGACGAGGTGGTGATGGAAGAGGAGGTGTTAGTGATGGAGGGGGAGGGGAAGGTTGTAGCTGAGGAGGAGGAGGTGGGGGCGAAAGAGGACGAGGTGGTGATGGAGGAGGATGTGTTGGTGATGGAGGAGGAGGTGGGGGCGAAAGAGGACGAGGTGGTGATGGAGGAGGAGGTGTTGATGATGGAGGAGGGGGAGGGGAAGGTGGTAGCTGAGGAAGAGGAGGTGGTGATGGAGGAGGAGGTGTTGGTGATGGAGGAGGTGGTGATGGAAGAGGAGGAGGTGAAGGAGGGGGAGGTGGTAGCTGAGGAAGAGGTGGTGGTGATGGAAGAGGAGGGGATGAAGGACAAGAAGGAGGTGGGAACGGAAGAGGAGGAGGTGGTGATGGAAGACGAGGTGGTGGAGGAGGGGGAGGGGGAGGTAGTAGCTGAGGAAGAGGTGGTGGTGATGGAAGAGGAGGGGATGAAGGACAAAAAGGAGGTGGGAACGGAAGAGGAGGTGGTGGTGGAGGAGGAGGACAATGCGAGCTTGCTGCTCTGTGGTATCAGAGTAGATGCCCACTCCCTTTTCTGCGTTAACGCGTCTCCTGTGTTGGACACGGCTGGAGCATTTGGAGGTCTGACCCGCTGCGCCGCTCCGTCAGCTGGAGGCCTCGGCAGCTCGATGAGGGTGAAGCCTCCGGGCAGGGCGACGCCGACTGGGTTCACGCCTCCGCTGGCTGGGTTGTTAGGAGGGCAGATTCTGAAGGAGTACGTCCCTCTTTGCCCCAGGAAGCTGGGACATTTCAGTGACTGGGAGACGGTGAGGGAGACGGGCGAAGACACAGAGTTGTCTCGGAGGTTCTGCTGGGCTGGGACGAGTATCTGGACGATCTGCGGACGCAGTTCTACTGGCATGGGTTCTTTTGTGAAAACGTAGGAGGAAAACGTCAACATTTCAACAAAGCACGCGTGCCGTTTTCCAGAAACACAAACGTACCGTTGAATGGCGGGACAACGGGGAAGAATAGGCTTCCTGCATTGATGGGATTCTGCCCGCCCTGCTTCTTCTGGGCCGTTTCCAAATGGAGTCGGCCCGTGACATGAGCTGCAACACGGTTGGCTGGGTGCAGGGAGCCCATGCGGCCTAGCAGCAGTCGGGCAAAGCTGTAGTGTTTACCGTTAACCTAAATCACAAAAGACGCATCGTTAGTTAAAGATGATCGTTCCAGAGAGAGAGAGAGAGAGCATGCTGGGGTTAAAACAACTCCTTCCCAGCAAATTTGTAATCCTGAGATTCCAAACTCTTAAGTGTAACCCTCTGGGGTCCAGGATGAAATTTGCCGTTTTTGACTAATTTAGTGTTTTCCTTTGAATTTCCTAAATAAAAACCATAACCACTGCCTTATGTGGTATCAATCTTTTCAGCACAACCTGGACTTTATGAATTTATACTTATTTTTTATATTTGGACATAAAGGGGTCGCATATTAGACCTTAAATCACTCAAAAACATAAAATCCGAATTGGAAAAAAGTTGTTTATTTTACTGTGAAACCAACAAACATTTATGACGAATGTTTCTTTATAATTTAGAATGGTAATCTAGACTGTACATTTATAAAAAATAGGAATAAATATAGCAAATAACACATTTAAATTTTTTTTTTTTTTGCCTTCTGTAGTCCAGGGTGTAAATCACAGTTTTTGACTCATTTTGGTTTTTCTTTTGTATTTTCTAATAAAAACAATAAATATTGCCTTATGGGGTATCTTTTTTTCAGGACAACCTGGACTATCTGAATTTATACTTATTTTATTAATTTGGCAATGATGTACATGCATTTTGGAGTGGGGAGTGGCTCTGTCAGCTGCGCGGCGCCGCCCACTCCTCTTGTTGGATCTCCGAGGAGCTGCATCTCTGCCTTCATCCTCTACCTCATCATGACCCAACTCTTCTATGAGGAAGGATGGATCTGCCTCATCGTCATCAACATCCTCGCTATTTACCTCAGACTCCGGCTGTGAGTCTCCGTCCACTTCCTCTGCTTCCAGTTCATAAAACATCTGAACTGCCTGGTGGACATTTATCCTTCTCATCATCCTTTATTAAAGCCTAATAAAAGCCTACTAAACTGCAGAGACAACATATCTGTCCGGATCGCTCCAAAATATGAAGTTTACCGTCAATATTTGTCTAATTGTTTGTTGTTACTCCGTTGGCGCCACTCCTTTCCCCGCGAAACGGCTCCTTTTTGCGCACATCTCGTTACTCGTGGGGCCTTCCTCTCTCTCTCAGCTACACAATGATACTTTTTATCAACTGAATATGTGAGACTTCCACCAGCAGCAAAAGGATCTCATGTTTTTGTGGGTTTTTTATGTTCACAAGCACATTCCCGCTCACGGATTACTAAACTGCTGTTTGGACAAGTTAGATTGTCTAAAAATAGGTCGTTTTTTAGTTTTGTATAACTCCGCTTTTACGTTGCCTATTAAAGAAATTTAAAAACTGGGGTGTGGTTTATAATCTCCTTTTTAAAGCTAAATTGAAACCAAAACTCAGGGAGGCGGAGTCTTGCTGCTACAGCGTCCCAAATCAGACCTGTTCTAAAGACGCGGATACGCGTCCGTGGACCCCAGAGGGGTAAGAGTTGCTCTCGACCAGACCTGAATGAGTCCGGATCCTCTGAATAAAGCAGGTTTCCTCTTGGCCTTCAGTACGCCAGCAGGCATCACTCCTCTCAGGAACGGCGCGACGCCGTACAGCGTCCCCGACTCCTCGAGTGGCTCGTCTTCCTCTGCTTCAGCGTTCCCATCACTCACATAATCATCATACTGGTCAAATTCATCCTCTTCACAGTCGCTGTCTTTAGACGCCTTACTGATTTGTATCTAGAAGCACAAAGAGAACAAATTTATTTTTCTTTAAGAGAATCACTAAAAGCTGGAGACTGTTTGGATGCATCAAACTTCTGACCCACCCTGAAGGTGACGATGGAGCCGCTGGGTTTCTGCAGGACGATTTTAGCGACCGGGCTGATGCAGTAAGGCCCGACGCAGAACTGCTGATGAAGTCTATTCTGTTTCAGACGTTTGTATAAACCATCCAGCACCATTCTTCTGTCCTTCTTCCACTCACACAGCGAGTTGATCTGAATCTGCTTCTTTGCTTCGGTTTCGTTGAACGTTTTTCTCTGTTGTGGCTTTTCTTCTGAGGCATCGCGGAGACAAACAGGTGAGGGAGCGAAACTCGACAACAGAACGAATGTTTGCTCGTTTCTTTACCTGCTTTCTGATCCGTCGTCACAGAAGCGTCCTTCTGTTTAGGCGGATTCTGAGCAGAACTCTGTGGAGTTGCGTCTGGTTTAGAAACGGCAGCGTCGACATCGGAGCCCAAGGTGAGCTGAGGTGGAGACTTGCTGCGGAACTCTCTAACGCGTGCGCAGGTCAGCTTCCTCTCCAGGTATCTATACACTGGGTCCTTATCCTCGTCACACATCTGCAGTAGGAATTTTATTAAAACAGAACAACAAACATTAAGAAATGTGAAGTAAATTGAAATAAATCCATCTGAAGTGGAAGCCTGGTTCTACCGGTGGAGCGAGATGAAGTTGGCTGCGTTTTAGGGCCTTCGGTGGGGGCGAAAATGGAGCGCTTGTGGGAATCGAAAGAGGTTCTGAATCATTGTCAAAAACGTTGCGGTTCCAAAGTTTCTTAGCGCTGGAGCTCTGATGAGGCCGGACTGTTTGTTCCATCTCAGTCAAAGCTGGAGAGAAGACAAAAACAACGATTAATGATTAAAAACTAGAAAGAGAAAAAGAAGGAATGAAGCTTTTTAAAAGTGGAAAATGCTGAGAACTAATTAATTCTAATAAGAATACTTAAATTCAAGATTGGTGATTTATTATTTTCCTATGTGTAACTTTTTCCTCTTAAAGGGACATTATGAAAGTTTGACAGCCAAAACATGTATAGAAATAATAAATGTCTTCTTCATACGTTCTCCTGCAATGCCCTGGTCCTGTAGAATGAGCCCTGGCATTTTTACTGTGATTGCCTGTTTTTCTGTAAAATCACAGAAAAAGAGAGATGCTCGGGTCGAGCAGGCTGCTTCATGCGCGTTCACGCTCAGGCATCGCCCGTAGCATTTGCTATCCGTAGCTTTAGCAGCAGAGAGAGAGGCAGCGCCACTTTGTCGCTGTTCCTAACGCCTTGTGACAAAGCTAGCTACATTTCTGAGGACCCTTAGCTACTTTCTGTAGAACTTTCTTCTAGATATTTCCTGCTAATTAGCAACAAAATAGCCATTTTCGCTCCGAACCGTTCTTTGGTTTGACGTTGTTTCAGCTGTCATCAAGGATGTAAATGTTACAGATACATTCAATGGCGCTTTAGCTCACCTTGTAAGATGTCTGACTCTCATGTAGGAGACCTGGGTTTGCCTCCAGGTGTGAACATAATTTGCCATTTAGAGTTTCTTTTTTACATTAATGATATTTTTTTACAGTAAGATGCCCAAATTTTTATTTGAGACTTGCCGAACGGCATTGAATTCACAGATAAAAAAGATGTGGGTTCAACTTTCATTTTGGAACAATTTTTCAAGCAAGGGAAGGGAATGATCTGAGCATGCAGGAGGACTGAAGCTTGGTTTATGCTTGACGCATTTACTTTCTGCTTGGTGATGCGGCTCGCGGATGGAACACAACTTGTCTCTGCGGTGAGCCAATATTCTCCAAAACTGTAGGGGGCAGCATGGAGCTCTACGGCATGCATCCAACACTACACCATAGTAGAAGTAAAAATGACTGTTGTTTACAACATGGCATTCCAGCATTTTAAACGCGTCCTCGTCTTTTCCGACAGTGCGAGCTATTTCTCTCCAAGAATTATTAACAACATGTTGATCACGGTGATCTCTGAGAGCTGAATCATACAAATGTCTGTATTTACGAACCTCTGCCATACTAGTTCTTGCCGGTCTGCCATGTTTTTCCACGTCCGACTGTCCGCGTGGTTAGAAAATTTCCTAGGTGCGCGGTGCGGAAATTTTGGGCCGTGTGGAGGCGCGGTGGAGGGGCGTGGTTGTTAAAATGATGCAATTTCGCCGTGCGAACCTCGCGGACGCGTCAAGCGTAAACCAACCTTGACCCATCATAAACCTTTGTCGGCTGTGCTGAAGAGAAAGATACAGGACCAAATTATTTAATTAATTAGCTGCTTGTTCTCCTGTCCTCTGGGCCACACACACACACACACACACACACACACACACACACACACACACACACACACACACAGGACTGTCTCAGTTGTTATTTTCGTTAAGGAGTGTGCACGTACAGCATGCGCGCCTCGTGCACGAGCCTACTATTGAAGCTGCAGTTACGCGATAGGCCTGAGTGGCGATCGCGAGCATAAAAACTTCAAACTTCCTTACCGTCCCTTTAAAAGGATCTTCAGGATCAGTAATATCCACAAAGTTAGGGATCACTGCCTGAGAGGATCACAGTGGAGTCAGGGCCCCTTTGTGGGGCCCAACGCAGACTTTCCTTTGGGGGCCCTCATACCATAAAGTCAAAACCAGATTATTCATTACTCTTCGGCTACAGTATGCGTGAAAAATGCCCAAAATCAGATGTGCATTTTGTAATTAGCTTATTTGATACAAGTTACTATGGAAATCGATATTAACCTTACATTTTGAAATGTTGAGGGTTTAGTGTGGTATATTAATTCAATTATTTGAAAGTGACATCAGCAGAGAAACACTGAATTTATGGTAAACAAGTTAAGTTTTCCATCTTTTGTTCTTTCAAACGCCATTTTGGTGCTGTTGGAAGCCCCCTGGTGGTGTGGGGCGCTTGCTTAACTCGTGTATGTGTAGGGCCGGCTCTGGACAGCTTATCTGTACTCAACACAAATGAAAGCTGCAATCCACCCTAACCCTAACTGAAGTTGAGGTCTCTTAGTTGATGTTTCTGATGAACTTGGAACGAAACCTGTGATATAAAAGCCTGCGAAGCTGTCCATCAGTTGGTTGCCATGACAACTAAGGTGTGCGGCAGAGCAGGGGGAGAGTACCAGTGGACCTCAGTGGTTAAGTTATGAGATTTTTTTATTTCTGTGGTGAAACTACAGCGGCTGTAACTTGTGAAAGTCATTAAAACACTAAGAACTGACGCAAGTGACTCATTTGTTTGCCACGATATCAGAAATCACCTCCGTTTAGCCGCCCACCACAGCTAAAAGAAGCAGAACTTTTCAAGAAAAATGGGCAATAAAATCAGGATCTTGTGATAAAAAAGTCGGGACCCTGCAGAAAACTAATGATCTTGCATAATTAACGAAGGATTTTGCAAAACAAAGAGTCCCACAAAAGTCGGAGTCCAGGGTTTCAGTGTTAAACGGACCTTCTTCTACTGTTAACGAGACAGTTATCTTACTCTCAGAGCAGCTGCAGCCAAACATGCACTCAGGCTTTCTGCAGTGGATGGGCCCTCTGTCCGTAAGCTGCAGACTGGAACAAACACAACCCAGCCTGCAGAACTCTTCACCACATTCAGGCCCGGCCTCGAGCTTTGGCATCGGAGGGATTTGTAGGATCTGATGGGCCAGCGTCTGATTAACGTGGACACACAGAATAAGCGTTATCTAAGTGCACAAAGTGGAGCCGTTTCCATCAGCACCTTCTTACCCACCTCTTTGGTCAGGAGCACAGTCAGAGCCATCGTTAGGCGTTCTGGAGTCAGCAGTGTTCTGCTCAGGCCCTGGTTCACAGCTCTGGCCTCCATCTCCAGGAGCTTCAAACGGATCTTGCTGACGTTTGATAACCTTTTCTCCATCAGCTCTTTGTGACCACGTTTCAACACCAGTTTCTGAACAGCTGCTGGGTGGCTCATCAATAACCTGAAGCAGAAAGAAAACAGGTTTACTTAGTGAGGCGTGATTAGAATAAAGTGTAAACGCCAGCTACAGGCCGTTTTAAAGTTAGCTAAAATTTTATGTGGGAGCTAAATTACTAAAATCCCAAGTTCTTCAGCCTGATCAGAGTGAGAACAAACAACATACAATAAGCTAAAGCTACCTTACACAACCTTTCAGAATTTAAGGGATTACTTGGGACAAAAAGTCTGAAATGAATGAAAGTACAAGAACCTGTTTTAGACGCAGTTATTTCCAGAGTCTGACAAAAACTAGAAAGACTAACATGTTCCAAAAACATGAAAACACTGAAGGGCTGAGAATTACTCCATTATAAAAATAATAATATAATGTAATACAATATAATAACCAAAGCAATCCGCGCAAAGTTCGTGTGTTTCATGGGGACTGTTAGAATTGTTGGACACCATGATGGCATTGAACTGGCTGAGTCTACATTCAGATCTGCATCCTTCAAGACTGCGTTACGCCGGGGACACAACGGCCGCCGAAGCGCCAGGAGGCGAAGCGCTCACGAAATTCGGCCGCTGCTCATATATATATATATATATGTTTATGCATATATATATATATATATGTATATACATATATATATGTATGTATATACATATATATATATATATATATATATATGTATATACATATACATATATATATATATACATATATATATATATATATATATATATATATGTATATACATATACATATATATATATATACATATATATATATATATATATATATATGTATATATATATATATGTATATATACATATATATATATATATATATATATATGTATATATATATATACATATACATATATATATATATATGTATACATATACATATATATATATATATATATGTATACATATATATATATACATATATATATATATATACATATATATATATATATATACATATATACACATATACATTATACACGTATACATATATATGTGTGTGTGTATATATATATATACATATATATATATATATATATGTGTGTATATATATATATATATATATATATATATATATATATATATATATGCACATACGTATACATATATATACATATTAGTATATGTATATGTGTGTATATATATATACACACATATACATATATATATGTATATATATGCATATGTGTGTGTATATATGTATATGTGTATATTTATATATATATATGTATATTTATATATATACATATATATATACATATATATATATATGTATATATACATACATATACACACACACAGGTAATAACTTATTTAACACAGTTCTAAATAACTAAAAGATCAGATTGCAAGAAAATCAAACCAATCTTACGTTTGTAAAGCTTCAGTGGAGTAGCCAGGCCTTGAGGCAGCATCTGGAGAGGCGAGGGAGGATGAGGAGTGAGCCTCGGCTGGACTAAGAGGTTCAGGGTTAGATGAAGGGGTAGCAGACGGCGTCAGGGACGGGTCAAGACGTGGTTTCCGAGAAAGTGGACACGGTCTGTTGGCCACCGCTGGGGCGCCAAGCGCAGCATTTTGATTCCTGAGGACACTGTCCAGCGTTTTCACATAGCTGGACCCTCTGATGGGTAGCTGATAAGCCACAGAAGCATCTGGGTTTGTGGAGAAGGCCTCGGCTCGTTCGCTGATCCGCTGGGCTTCGCTTTCCAAATACTCGTCCAACATATTGCTGCAGAAGGCTGACAGGTTCTTTTGTGTCCCTGTGGAATCCAAAGAATAACATCTTTCAATATGTTCAGGAAGAATAATGAATCAAAGAAAAGTACATTAAGCTGGTCTCAGTTGAGTTAATCTTTTAGTAATTAGAACTAATCTCACGGCGTGATAAAAATTAGCCTGAAGCTGTAAGAAGACAAACAAATCTTACTGTCACAATTAGGAGAAGATGTTTCGTGGCTTCTGGTGAACTTGTTTCTCCATCCCTTTATTTTTGTCACGTCACTTGTCTTTCCTGTTCTGGAGATGAAAGGTAACCCCTCATCTGTGAAGGACACACACCCTAATAACCTCTAGTTAATGCATTCTTTAGCTCTATACACAACACAAGTGGCTTCAATAATCTCTTACACATTTTCCTCACATTTACTCTCAACACACTTTATGGTCAATAACAGAATTTATCACAAGGCTTTATCAGCTGGTGAGGCAAAAGGCAAACTACAATCGGTGGTGGTTAAAGGAGTTTGAGTAAAGAATGAGACAAACAGACAGACTGGATTCATATAAAATAACTGAATAAGTGCCTAGTGTCTTGTGGCATTTTAAGGCACAAAAAAAAAACACCCACAACCCCAAATATTAATTGCATAAAGGCAGCAGAAGTGCTTTTTATTGTTTAAAGGGATACTATGGTAATATGGTGGCATAGCGCCTTTTTGAGTCCTGGAACCCCCAAAGGCTCTTTACAACACAATCAGTCATTCACCCATTCACACGCTGGTGGGATGAGCTACGATGGAGCCACAGCTGCCCTGGGGGCGCACTGACAAGAGGTGAGTCTGCCGAGCACTGGGCGCCACTGGTCCCTCTGACTCACTAGGGCGAGTACACCACTATCTGTATCTGTACTCGGAGTGGGCGTGGCCTAACCCGGAAGTGCGTGTGATTCACGTCAATACATTATTTTAAGTCTGAAATTGATATGGATTGATCAGAAGTTGCTATGTGTATTGTTTATTTGAAAACTATTTACAGAGCAGCCTCAACGTTGAGATGAAATATGGAACTATTACGCCGGGGACACACTGGCCGCGGAAGCGCCGCGAAAATGGGACCGCCTTCATTCGGCGCCCTTGTTAAGCTATTCTATAGACCACATGGGCCGCCTCGCGCCGCGAATCGCCTCGCGCCGGCACTTCAGCCCGCGCCGTGCAGCGATCATTTCGGCGTCGGCTCTATTTTTTTCGCGAGCCGCGGGTGAATCGCGTCAATTCTGGCAGGAAGTCAAACCTAGACCTAAGAGGCAGGCCGGTAAAGTTAACAAAATAAAGCATTTCAAAATAAAATTCCGCAATAGTCAAACGTGTTCGTAATCAAACACTGCAGAAAAACCACACGAACACACACACACATCGAACTTGTGTGCGTGTGTGACCACGTGAAGGGGGGTGTGGTTTTGGGTGTCTTTTCACCGGAGCAAACAGGAGAGAGAGGCTGAAAGTCTGAGGCAAGCAGTTAAGATGGATGACTTTAAATTAATTATTGAAGTTGAGAAACACAAGGAGCTGTACGACCCCCGAAAAACATGATTATTTACGTACCCATAGGATACAGCTGCAGAATTGGAGCGGGTTCCAAGAGATTCAACTGGCAGAAACAACTCATACCATAGGTTCACACACACACACACACACACACACACGCACACACGCACGCACGCACACACACACTCAAACGTAGAGGAAAAGAGCTGAGAAAAGGCAGAGAGGAAGAAAAACTACAGCTGAGCCGAGGCGCGCCTCGACTGGGGTGCGTCTGATCTGAACTGAGGAGCGGCGAGCAGCGGCCGAATTTTGTGAGCGATTGGCTTCTCGGCGCTTCGCGGCCGGTGTGTCCCCGGCGTTACAGAACAAGTTTTTCAATAAATTCAGATCATTACTATTTAGGTGCATGTATTAATACATCTGAACTCATGCAGTAGGAACTATGAAATACTAGAACCAGACACAACTTTTTTTATTTTAATTTGATTAATTCCCAGTTTGCCACTAACAGTCCCAGTCCACAGCAGACAAAAATGCGGAGCCAGCCGACAGAGAAAGGTACGCTAATATAAAAAGAGAAGTTGCCAACAAACTACAAAACTTTAGCTTGTTTCCCGCTGCACTGGAGCTGCCCGCGGTAGGTGTTGTGCAGGGAAAAGTCAGCCTACCAGCCGAGATGCTGCACACCCGCTCTGTCACAGGATCGCACATCGATCAATACAGCTGCATATTGAGGGGGTAAACAACTTGGAGCTACATCGTTTACCGTCAGGGAACCAGACACGAAAACATTTACATTTAAGTGTTCAAGGTTTGAACTCACCAGCAAAGGACAGAGACGATGTGCTGCTTTGTTCTAGAAGACTCGGAGGAGCCGGAGGCAGACAAACCCCCAGATACTTCAAGTCAACTGGCACCTCGGGGTCCAAAGAGCTCAGCTTCATGCCCACTAGACGGACACAACAGGTCAAACACCTTTACCGTTTCACCTCGTGCATGACCGGGTGTTTCTGGGAACTCACCCTCGTGCAGGACAGGATGGATGATCTGTCCGTGTCTGAAAGAGCTCAGATCAGTCAGCAGCAGAGACTCCAGCTGAGATATTTTCTCCACCTCCGTCTCTGGATTTACTTCCACTGAGACACCACAGAAATGTCCACACACACAACCAGAGTTTCATCAGATTGAAGACAGAAATCAGGAAAAATATAGGAAATATGCTGGTTACAGAGTACTGGGTGATATAAACTCTATACAGCAGAGATTTGGACTACCGGCCTACCGCTATAGCAAATGTTGATGAATGTTGTCGAGCCGTATCTACTTTGGACCAATGCATGACGGCGGCTGGAGGAGGAAGTGCTTCTAAAGACAGGGCAACAAATGTTTTATGAACCTGATTTGGGTTTAAAGAGTCCAAGGTTGAGCAGGAAAACATCCTCTGCAAAATATTCTGAGCGACAGGAAAGTCTTATCTTTTTAACTCACAACTAACACACAGATTTCCAAACGTTTTGCCTCCTGTCACACCTTCAGCTGTTTCTACCGCCTCGTTAAAAAGGGTTCGTCTTTAAAGCTCTCCAATCTCCCACCCTCAACTCCGTGCTGGCTGTTCGCGCAGCTATCCGAGCGCCGCTCAACGTGCGCGCAAGCACGTAGTGACAGTGGAGAGGAAAAGCCCCCTTTAACAGGAAGAAAGCTCCAGCAGAAGTTGCCTCAGTGTGAGCAGCCAGTTAATATCAGGAGAGGGAGAAGGTTCAGTGGTTGGCAGCGACGTGCCAGACGAGCGCCCCCTCCAGGAAGGTATCGCAGCTCATTTTTACAATTTTTTTTAATTCAGTTCAAACGATCTTGAATTTTGTGTTTTCAGGTCATTTAGCATTTACTTTATTTAAAATAACTTCTTCAGAAATTTTGTGTGGCATTGTCTGAAAATAAGGTTCACAACCCCATTTAAGATTACTCGAAAAGTTTCGGGGACCATATCGTCCAACGCCATTGCAATTACCCGTTTCGTTTGATTCCGTCGGCCTTGGTGAAGGAAGTGGAGATTCAAACAAGGAGACGCTTGCTGGCATGTCTCTGACATGGACCTCCAGAGCTTCCTGTTGGAAAACAAAGAACTGTTTTATAAGAATATCCTAAACACAAAGTTTCCATAGAATATAATTGAAAACCATTTCTAATCATGAGATTTTATTGTCTTCTGTTTAAATTAGCACAGCGCACTCACATAACAATATAGAAAACATCAGCTAACTTTGAAAATATCTGAATGCTTCTCGGAACATTTGTTAAATTTAACATCAATGGAGTTTTGTTTTTTAGTAAGAATGGATGCTGAAAACATAACTTGCTGTTCTGAATGTAATTATTTGTAATTATTTGTACTTTTGTTTGTTATCAATATAGTTTGGACAACAAACACAGTTGTTTTCATTAAATACTGCTTTATTCTATAAATTGGGTAAAAAAAACGGTAAAAAATTTGCAGTTTGTTTTTTCCTTAGTAAAAAAAATTGTGGCAGGCTATCGTACACAATAAATTCCCTTTAACCCTCCCACTGTCCCAATGGGTGTGACCCGGTGAGGAAAGTTGACCATTGAGCAGGGTTGATGGTTTATCCCTTGGGTCCATGTGGCAGGGGTGAGGAGTGAGCACCACCTCACCCCTGCCAAGTGGACCTCAAGGGATAAACCAACATGGCCTGTATTTGATATAGCGCCTTCTAGAGTCCTGGAACCCCTCAAGACGCTTTACAACACACCCATTCACCCATTCACACACTGGTGGGGATGAGCTACGATGTAGCCACAGCTGCCCTGGGGCGCACTGACAGAGGCGAGGCTGCCGAGGACTGGCACCACCGGTCCCTCCGACCACCACCAGCAGGCAACGTGGGTTAAGTGTCTTGCCCAAGGACACAACGACAGCGACAGACTGAGCGGGGCTCGAACCTGCAACCTTCCGATTATGGGGCGAGCACTTAACTCCTGTGCCACCGTCGCCCCGCATCAATCTTGCTCAATGGTGAATTTTCCTCGCAGGGTCACCCATAAAGACAGTGGGAGGGTTAACAAGGCAGCTGCCCTGATGCATCATGGGCCTTGTAGTTTAATCACCATGCAAAAATCTTTTGACCAAGCCACAACACATGGAACAAATGAATACTGCCAGAACGTTTCTTTAAAGAAAAGCAGAAGCAATTATTAATCAAATGTACAAATTGAAGCCATGTCAATAACAGGGTATCTGCAGGTTTAAGGGAGCCAAATTTAAGACTTTTTAAGACCTTTTTTAAGGCCACTTTGACCAAATTGAAGCTATTTCTATAATTAAATTCAAGCTTAATTTTCCAGCTATTGCCTGGAACCGGTGCTAACCACGTCGCGAACGTGGGATTAGCCATCCAGTTACCATTAAACTTGCACTTCCCCATGGCACAAGCTCCCACTAGCTTAACCAGCTAATGAGCTCATCTAAAAATAGCCCCCTTTCACAACCAACTGAATGTGAACGGTTCCGCTTACGCCAACCATCACACACAAAAAATGCTGAATACTAACTCGAAATTCATGAAAATTTTATAGAAATAAAATAATCTTGTTTATTGGGTCTTTGAAAATTTAAGACCTTTGGAAACTGTATTTAAGGATTATTTGTCATTTTTAAGGATTTTTAAGGCCTTAAATTTGGAAACGCTAATTTAAGACTTTTTAAGGACCCGCGGATACCCTGCATTAAAGACAAAGTAAAAAAAGATCTGGGTGCATTCAACATGTTAATAAAACTCCACACACACACACGTGATAAAAGAGGATGATTGAGGAATTCTCTGCAAACATTAAAAAGACGAAACCCCTCTGGTATGTGCTAAGCTCTCTTCACCATTGCATCTTTGTTCTGTAGTTTACCTTTGTGGAGAACGATACAAACAGCAGGCCTTCAATATTATCCAGCTCTGGTTGCATAGCGACAGTCAACGAAGGGCTGGGGGCTACTGTGGGGGAGGAAGCAGCAGCCTTCCACACTCTTGGTACTCTGGGTTGGGGATACATCCCCCAACGCTTCTTGACCTTCCTCTTCTTCCTGCGATAACGAGGTGTTGATACCAAGGACCTGGGCAACTTCTTTAAGCCTCGTTGAGTATGAGGGGTACCACTGATGCTGCTTTCTTCAGGAGGCTGTTCTACGAGCACAAGCTCACCCAGAGCATGTTTGCCTCTCATACAGGAGACATACTGGCCACCAGTACCACAACAGTTAGACATTATAGGTTTCAGCACCAGTTTGGTCTCTTCAACTGGGGAAGGGGCAGAGGCACTTTGCTCCGTTGTGCTAAGAAGAACACAAAAAGTTCATTAGAGAAAGCAAGTGAAAAGTATCAGTTTGATGCATTTGTAAAAGGACATAGCCTTTTGAAATTACATTTTAATCCCAGAGTTATTGAGAGACCTGCTAACAGTAATAGTGAAGTACGCCCTCCGTGGATTCTAGTTTGTTCGTATTGGGTCTTAAAAATTGGTCAAGAAAATCACAGCTGAACAAGAAACAATATATCTCATTGTGTCATTTATCTATAAATGTAAACCTGATGTTGACAAAACATGAAAAACTTAAGAGCGTAAATATTTTCTCTACATCTTTTCAGTTTCACATCATTCTGCCTCCTGTTTCCTGCTCTGCGCCAATCAGAGCGCTCACAGCACGCGCGCGACGCGGCACGCCGCCACGGGCGCTGCCGACAGCAAGAGGCACGAGCCGACACACACACACACACACACACACACACACACACACACACACACACACACACACACACACACACACACACACACACACACACACACACACACACACACTCCTCCCTTCACTGTTGCTGAACATCAGCGTCGCGTGCACCCCGCCACCCCAAATGAGTGGACGTTTTCATCTAGGTTGTAAGTTTGGTTAGAATCTTTGTGGTATGACTGAAATTGAGCGTGAAAAAGTCAAGGAAAAAGTAATCTTTGTGTGGTTTTGCAGAACTTTGGTCCATGGTCCTTGGGCCCAGCTGAAGGCTGACCAAATGTTTGGATCAGAAGTTAGCTAAACTATATGAACATCTAGATTAGGGGTAGACCAATATGTTTAGCTGATGTTTACCATTTGTTAAGTCGACTTACAGTCAAGCACATCCTTGGGCAGCCTGGTGCTGTTGCGGAATTAAATTTGAATAAATACTCTAAATTAACGTTATTTAGCTGTCTGACTTGAACACCAGGGTATCCTAGCCTAGTGAACTAGACCAAATTCTTGCTTTGCAAAGTTTGGTCTAGGAACGAGTCATTGGAACCTCCGCAGCATTCTGGCTGGCCAATCAGGGCCCTCTATTCGTCTGGTGGGCGGGATGATGCAGAGCGAGACAAGATGGCGACAGCTCGTTTGAAACAACTTTTACTTCAATTTTGGACTATTTGGACTTGGGCTTTAGTAGATTCAGAAACAGATAGATGTATATTATTAATTTATTTAATTTTTCTTTTTTTTTATGAAAAAAAAAAGATGCATTTTCGTCTTCTTCAACAGCGGACCGCCTCGTTTACCAACATCTGTTGCGGTGAGTACGTCACGTTGCTCATTGTCCGGTAGCATGCAGAGGTCGTTTGAAAGACAACGGTAGAACCTGCCCCATGACCGAGATCCATCAATGGAGCTTGCTTGCAGTGATTTATGTACGTACTGCCCCCTATTGCCGAGGAAACTACACACTGTCACTTTAAGCACATAACTCTATAAATGTTCATTCATAGTTTTGATGCCTTCAGTGAGAATCTACCAATATAAATGATCATGAAAATAAAGAAAACACGAGACGGTGTGTCCAAACGTTTGGCCTGTACTGTACGTGTCTCTATAAACTCAGATTAGGTCTGTTAGATACCATCATGAGTTACTTTGACTTCAGTTTCAATTAAAAAAAAGTCATTTTGCATCACTGAATAAATAAGATCGGTGCTTCATTTTTTTCTATTGTTTCTATGTTGATCTCAGTTGTTATGGTTTGTTGCTGCAAAAGATGCACCACCTGAAGACAAATCTATGCAAGCAAGCATTTGAGCTGCAGCAGTACCTTCTACTCTAATGGTAAAAGAGTACTTTCAGTTCCTATTTTAACACAATATTTTCTTTTAGACTGACACAAACTTCTCTGACAAAATAGCACGTTTTTATAAAACTAGAACAAGTTGGAACGTTTTGTGGGAAATCTTCTCACACATTTCTCAAGTTTCTACATTCATATACTTGAAGCTCTGTCAAAAATATACAACATCATGCTTAGAGCCCCAAGAAAAATAGTCTTGACTTGGGTTTGCTAGTTATCGGTAGCGCTAACAACCCCTCCAGATGAAACCCTACTACTCATGCTAATGCTAAACAGGGTGTTTGAATGCAAAACATGGGAGAGGAGTTAGCAGTGAGCAGTTGGAGGTGTTACTGGTTTGTCGTTTTAGAATTAAAATGATGAATTGCATTAGTCCCCGTTTTCTAACCCTAAAATTGACTGAGAGACAACAAAATTTGATTCTAGCTTACCTCTGATCCATTGTTTCCTCGTTGATCTCACAGGGTTCAGTAGGGACAAAAACCTCAGACTGGGGGTCTGTCTTCACCACAGGAGAGGTAATTCTATTAAGACGGGGGTTGTTCCCATCCTCTCTGAAGCCCTTTGCAAACGGGTTGTGATTAATTTTCAGCTGAGTGATGCGAAAATTTTGATAAGTCGTTACTGCCATGAATTCGGTTTGTGGAAAAGTAAAGGTAATGCTCTCAGTCCCCACGACCACACACCGGTTCAACGAGGACGAGTCCTCCTCTGGAAGTGGAATGACGTGAAGCCTTGGAATGTAGCGATGCATGGAGTACAGCATTACATGGCCGTCTTGGTCTTGGAAGTTGTTGGATAGTTTGAGTTTATAGAAAGACACCAAAGAACTCATCCAATCGGAGCCTCGACAGGATCCGTAGTGGTGGGAAAAGGCACGGATTAAACCTTGGGACTGGTGCTCCGATTTACCACTGATCTCCCATTTGGATGTGCCCCACCGATACTTGAACTGATCTGACGGCACAATGGACAGGACAAGACGGTACCGCCGATCAGGGTCCAGACCAGATAAACGATATCGGCAGTAGGGGAACATACGACGCCCCTGTTTACAGAGAATCATCTCAGTTCCCAGCTGGTGGAACTGCATCCATATCCCATTGTTCTCTAAAGTCACGCCGACACCTTTGAAGGTCAGCGTGGGAGGACAGTGATCGCCCATTTCTGGATTGCCAAAAGTGGTGGGTGGAAATGAAGAGGACCAAGATGGAGCTTCTTGTATGTTGATAATACTCATTTCAGAGCATTTCTGGAGGTCTGACTCAGATATTGTGCGTGATGCATCTGGGCTTTGGTCAGAGGTTTTTACAAATATGGAAGGTGGTGTCTGAGCAGGCTTGGCTGGGCTTGCTTCAGCAGGTGATGAGATATCGTAGCTGCAATCATTACTAGCCATGGAGATGGCTTTACTCTCTAGAATTGAGTCACCAGTAAAGTTGGGACCTAGGCTGCTCATGAAAGATAGGGAAGATGGGGAGGATGGGGGGGCGGTGGTAGCGGGAGCTGTGACAGGGGTGACGGGGAGATTGTCCCTTTCTTCATCCACCACATGGTTGTCCTCCATGGCTGCAAGTTTAGAGTCTGAGGCAGACATCACCATTGACGCTGACCATCACACTGCATCTGGCTCCTAGGAGTAAATCAAATGATAATGTTATTAAAATAGTTTTTTTAGCTGATACTACTTTATCTTTTCTATCTATGCATTGTTATTGCTGACAAAATATTCTAAAAAAAAAATGGACATTTTAAGAGGCAATGACTATTGGTGCTCATTCATTTGGAACGAAAATAAATAAATCAGGAATTATTAACCAGCATTAATTCACCCCTTCAAAAAGAAGAGTAGGTAATTACTAAGAAAGACAAAGATCACTTAAAAACTATTTCTGTGAAATCAAAGAACAGCATTACATCGCACAAGTCTCAGGGCGCAAACTGTGTAATATGCACCATTAATGGATGTGCTCATTTTGTCAAATGGAAATTTTAAATTAAAAGCCAGTCATACACATCGCCCACTGCCTTTCACGACTCATTTTAAAAGAGAAACCATTTGATGTTGAGATATTAAAGTGTTATGGTCATTTTATTCACACATAAGCGGCCTGCATTTGTGTATTAGATAAGCAATAATGTTGTATGTAACCTCAGATTATACCAATGAGTATGTGAAGTGAAGAGCATGACTCAGCAAATTAATACTTTAAATGTGAGTTTTAGCCATTTTTGTGTATACCACTATCAATTATGTATAGCAGCCGTCTTCAATTGAGTTGACCAAAATGTATCGGCTGTGGATGTACATTAAATGAAGACCTTATATGTGTTTGATTAAACCATCCAATGGTTCATCTGATATTTTGCTAACAGACTGACACTTAGCATACTGCTAGCAACACCGCATTCAGTTAAGAAAGGTTCAATGATCTTTTTGGCCAGGATTAATAGATAACTTGGACATAAATAAAGGTTTGGTGGTAATTTACTAAAATGATCTTGACATATAAAATATTTCTGTTAATACCCATTAGATAAAAGTGCATGTATTAATTTACCTTGAATGTGTTTTCTATTTTGTTTGTGTAATTTTAAACGTGTTATAATATGTACAAGGATGTCTTGTACACAATCTGAATTTATTTGTTTGTATCCTTAACATTTAGATTTTGTCTTTTTTAAATAATGCTTTATAATCTAAATGACCTCAAATGTTTCCAAAACTAAGGGAAATTAACCTTCAAGACCTTCTTACTATTTCTTCTAATATTCACATCCATCAACTGCGACCTGTGTGTTTGCACGTCCAGTACTATGGTGTTGATATGGTTGTTATTATTGTAACACAGCATCTTTGACCACTGTACTTTAATGAGTATGTTGATGATTAACTCATTCACTGCCATTGATGACTAAAGTGGTCATTTTAAATCCAACCGTTCACTGCCAATTTGCTTTTTTTTTTTTACTGTGTGGGCATCGGAACGAGCCCCGGCACTGTGAGAAAAAACACCCCAACACTAAAGCCGATCTTCATTCGCATACGTCACACGTCACGTGATCAGGAGGCAGAAAATCCATGTGTTTGGAGATTGTTTTGGGCTGCTGCTGTAAAAAAAAAAGTGAGGCGTGAACCAGAAAAGCTTCTGCTGATCACAATTCAACAACGGATTATGAACGAATGGATAAAGCTCGAAACGTGCGGATTCTTCCTGATGTAAGAGGTGAGTCTCTGCTTTGTTTTGGTTGTTTTGGCGTCGACGTCATCCTAGCGTGCAACATTCTGTGACTCTTAAAAACAGTTAAAACGGTGTGAAACGCTGGCAGCGAAGGGCTTTACCGATCAGGAAACGGCTGGCAGCAAATGAGTTAAGTGGAGCTTGTTGTGTATTATGGGGATGACTGTCAACTATAACTACACTTAATTAATTTTAGCCCAAGTATCTATAAAACAGACTGAATCATGGCTATTACTGTTTTCTATGGTCTTTCAGCTGTAACGGCCATTTTTATTTGACACTCATTCCAAACCCTAATGAGTTTTACATCAAATGGTTATACTGAGACTTGTCCATTCAGGGATTCATCAGCTATTTAGCAAACAGAAAAAAAAAGACTGGGTTTCCACAATGTTTTAAACACTGACCTAATACCAGTTTTTCAAACACATGGTAAACAGCACTTGGGTTGGGACAATGTGATCTGGGTGATTTGATCTATTATAGGCTGGTAAAATGCCAAAATGACCGTAATATCTGGGAAACTGAACCAAAAAGTTAACCCCTTAACGCCTGATGTTGTTTTAAATCATAAAAATTTTATTCACTTGTAGATTTTCTTAAGGGTACATGCAGTATTTTGGTTGCCTTTGGTGAGAATGCAGGTTTGCGACAACCAGCGTTAAGGGGTTAAGCAAGGAACTATGTACGTCCAATAATATCAATTTAGTGGTCCATGATGAACCCGTCCATCTGCTTATCTGCAGTCGGGTCGCGAGGGCAGCAGCCTAGGCCCTGACTTCCCTCTCCCCAGCCACTTAGGGCCAGCTTCTCCGGGGGAATCTCAAGGAGTTTCCTGGCCAGCCAAGAAACAGTCCTTCCAGAGTGTTCTGGGTTTTCCTTTAGCCTCCTAGTTGGACGTGCCCGGAAAATCTCACCAGGGAGGCGTCGAGAAGGCATCCTAACCAGATTCCCGAGCCGCCTCAACTGGCTCCTCTCTATGTGGAGGAGCAGTGAATTTACTCAAGCCCCTCCCAGATGACCAAGCTACTCACTCTCTAAAGGGAGAGCCCGGCCACCCTGCGGAGAAAACTCATTTTGGCCGCTTTGATCAGTTATCTCATTCTTTCGGTCACTACCCAAAACTCGTGACCATAGACGAGGGCAAGAACATAGACCGACCGGTAAATCGAGAGCTTCGTCTTCCGGCTCAGCTCTCTCTTCACCACGACAGACTGGTACAACGCCCAGCACCAATCCTCCAATCAATCTTGCGCTCCATCTTTCCCTCACTCATGAACAAGACCTGGAGATATGTAAACTCCTCCCCCCTAAGGGCACGACCTCATCCCGGACCTGGAGAAGATCTTCTATCCTTTTGCAGCTCTAGACCATGGTCTCGGATTTAGAGGAGCCATGAAAAACTTTGCTTTCAAACATGTTGACAGCCTAAGACAATAATCATCTGCTTTGGCTAATAACAAGATCAGTATTTTGAAACAAATCTAAAGCATGTCACACCTTCATAAACTAAATAATTTATCACCACAATGAATTTAATGTAGAAGCATATTCTATGACAATGATCTATCCCCATTACCTGTAGGTTGTATATTTTGACAATGACTACAATAGTTGTTATAACCCCATTTTAAACAAATGTTAAATAAAAATGGTTTTGCCAGTTACAGACGTCATCCTCCTACCATCTGACATCAACGCCAGATACATTAAAATAATAAAACACGTGTAAGTGTTTTTAGTTTAGTTTAATAATTAGTATTTACGTAGACGGTGAGAATAGTGGACTTTGAATTGGATTAGAACTGACCAATCGGCTGCCTGGTGTCACCCAGCTCGAGCCATGGCTGAAACACGGGCCTGTTTTATTGTTTGTTTGTTTGTTTTGTTTAGAATATTATACTGTATGGATACAATCACCTTCATGGACGGATCAACCATCCTGAAACACTACCTGTTTTGTTGTTAGCCTGGCCCCGTCACCTTGATGTAACAATCACACCACCACGCTGCACAAGAAAAGGTGTTGGGAAACCAAACGAGTGCGTCTCGTGAGGTTTGCAGCGTTTTTTCACGATATCTATCAACATCATTTTTTTTCCTCACTCAAAACTAAGCTTTAAATTTCTGTTACAGCAGCTCTTTCTTCCTCTCTCTCTCTCACACACACACACACTCACACACACACACACCGCGGGGAGGAAGGCCGCCTGCTCCGCTCCGCTCGCGTTGCAAGTTGGAAAAGTTGCACGTTTCACCCAAAGCCTCACCTTTTAAAGTCAGCGGAACGCAGCGTCGGCCGGCGGGCTCGGCGACCGCGGCGAAACTCCAACTGTTGCACGCGGCTTCCGTGTGAGCTGCCGGTGAAATCCTCGAACATAAACACAAACTGGCAAATGGAGGCCGAGAGCCACGCCGCTGAGCCTTGCATCGACCGACCTGTGAGCCAAAAGCGCATGCACAGTTTCACCCCCTCCAATGGCGCGTGATTCCCGACCCGCCAGCAGCGCGAGGGAAGCGGGAGTGCTCACCAACATCCACCAGAATTTTATTTTTCCCCGACGTGTTCCCACCTCGCGCTCTGTCTGTCTGTCCACGCGCCGGTGAAACTACATAAGAGTAATTACCAGAGTTTGTTTGATAAAAGGTGTCTGTCTTCCTTATTCACTTCTTCAATCCTGGCTCATCTCTCTCTCTCTCTCTCTCTCTCTCTCTCTCTCTCTCTCTCTCTCTCTCTCTCTCTCACACACACACACACACACGCACACTGGTCTCGGGTTGTGACGTAACACTATGGCGGTAGAGCTTCAGTGGCTAATGTGCTGGCTGTCCTTTGGACAACTCAACTGATCAAGAGTCTAAAATAAAATGAAAAAATAACGTGATCATAAAGCCGCGTTAATCTTCGTCCTGTTTATTTTGTAAACAAAACCCTCCGGTTGCACTTACAACCATTAAATAACCAGCTTTTAAAAGTAAGACTCGTCTAGGATACAAATGCTGATTGGCTACTGCTTAAGCAAGATGGCGGCGTAGCAGTATAAAGAAAAAATACGTAAACTCTACGTTTTTTAATTATTCATTATGGTTGCCACTTTTTTTAGTAATCCTAGTGGGTTTTGGTTATTTTTAGCACATGTTGTTTTTGATAGAAAAATAGATTAAACACTGGAGGAATAGAGAAATCCTGTAAAATAAGAATGGAGCATGTGCTTGGTGAACCTATGAAACCAACTCTACAGCTTGTGCATTTTTGTGCGTGCCAAGGCTGCTCCCCCTCACACACCTTTTATAATAATTTGTAGTACGTAACTCTAAGGTGCACATGGCAGGATAACAAACACTAACTTTGGTTAATGAACTTCGAAGAGCCTGTACTTCCTGTTCCCTTCACAGTGATGTCAACATGGACAGTAGTGGTAGGCTAGGTGAATCGATCCAAATATTGATGTTATCGATACCAAGTCGGCATCTTTACTTGATCAATACTAGCCTAGCAAGATCGATTCCTTAATTTAAGTCCCACTCTGGTTTGAAATGCTGTGGTTTTGGCAAAAAGGAAACGACAAAGTTGCCGGACTTGCTGCCAGGGCTGCCTCCAGAAAAATTTGATAGAAGTGGCCAGATGGGGCCAATTAAATTTTTGGGGTGGCACACCAAATTGGTCCTTGTGGTAACTCTGGTTGAATTTAGTCTGTGGCGATGTACTGCATTGCAACTTTATTTGTATTTATTAAAATAACCGTACGTATCCAAAACATTTAACTAAAATTTTACAAACACAAACATTTTAGAAAAATACATGTCAGTTATTTAAAATGTTGTCCCAACTTTTATTTAAACGTGTGTTTTTTTGTTAATTCACATATTTTGCTATGTTCACAAAAAACTTCAGATAAAAACATTTTTTTAAATGGTGAACAGCAGAAACACGTGTATTTTTTTATTATGATTATTTATTTACTCATTAATTGTAATATTTTTATTTTGTTTTACAATTATGTGTTGAATAAACAAGATCAATATATGGTATGACTGAACATTAATATGATTTGTTAACACTGCCTTTTCCCCCTTGGGGGGGGGGGGGGGGCAGCAATTTTCTAGGCCACCCCTTGGGGGCGCCTTTGCTCGCTGCTCCTGTGTCAGCTCAGCGCAAGCACACTTTTCTCCCCTCCCATCCCTTAAGTTTAGATGTGGCACTGTCACATCATGAGTCACGTGACTCAGACCAGCAAAGCATACCATAGTGATCATATATACACAGAGGCGACATTGGGGACTGTAGAGCTTAACCGCTTCGCCGCCAAATTGGATGGGTCCCTCATTCTTCGAAGCTCGAAAGTCAAAAGAACGCGTTCATAAACCCATTCACGTACGCCAGAACAAATGCACTCACTTTCACTTTCGTCAGGCAAAATACAAAAGAGTTCAGTTCACGTTCGCAAAAGAAATGAACGAGTTCTCGAACGATCGTTCCGTGAATGCGTTCGGGCACAACACTGAAAGGTGCAGTATGTAAGAATAGTGAGAATTTTACAGTGAGAAAATCCCAAGAGTCTAATGTTTCAGTCATTTAGGAAGGAAGGCTCTACTGAAACATTTCAAATCCAGCTGGCTGCGGGGGATTGTCAGTTTTTCTCCTTTCAAAACAAAGTAACTACTGTTTACCATCAGTGAGTGCGGGGTTTCCGCATCTCCTGCAGCGCAGACAATTGTAATTTGATGATGACCAGCAAAAAGCTCCACAGTTGTTTAAAGTGGTTGCAGTAACCAAATTTTGCCACAGGAGGCCATTTTTACTTCATTTCTACACAATGCACCTTTACGTGACAGTGTGATGTAGATCTGTCAGGCTTTTCATATCCTAGAGTTTCACCTCCTATTTTCTATCAGAATTTAATTCAGCAGATAGGTGTAGGAGACTATTTTCATGTTCAGCCTGCAATAAAAAAACTCAGAGTGGCTGATTATCAGGGTATCCGCGTGTCCTTAACTCATTCACTGCCAATGACGACTAAAATCATTTGCATTTTTTTACTGTTTGAGCATCGGAACGAGCCCCCGCGCTGAGAGAACAAACATCTCAGCCCTGAAGCCGATCTTCATCCGCATACGTCACAGATCACATGATCAGGAAGCAACACATCATGTGTTTGGAGATCGTTTTGGGCCGTTCCTGTAAAAAAAGTGAGGCGCGAACCGGAAAAGCGTCTGCCGATCACAATTCGACAACGGATTATGAAAGAACGGATAATGCTCGAAACACGCGGACTCTTCCTGATGTAAGAGGTGAGTCTCCTCTTTGTTTTGGTTGTTTTGGCATCGACATCATGCTAGCGCGCAACATTCTGTGACTCTTAAAAAACAGTAAAAACGGAGAGAAACGCTGGCAGTGAAGGCCGTTAGCGATCAGGAAACGGCTGGCAGTGAATGAGTTAAAAAGTCTTAAATTTGCTTTTCCAAATTTAAGGCCCTAAAAATCCTTCAAAATGACAAATAATCCTTAAATACAGTTTCCAAAGGTCTTAAATTACCAAAGACCCAATAAACAAGATTCTTTTATTACTATAAAATTTTCGTGAATTTCTAGTTAGTATTCAGCATTTTTTGTGCATGATGTTGGCGTAAGCGGATCCGTACACGTTCAGTTGGTTGTGAAAGGGGGCTGTTTTTAGATGAGCACATTAGCTGGTTAAGCTAGTGGGAGCTTGCACCATGGGGAAGTGCAAGTTTAATGGTAACTGGATGGCTAATCCCACGTTCACGATGTGGTTAGTACCGGTTCCAGGCAATAGCTGGAAATTATAGCTTAAATTTAATTTTTAAAAATAGCTTCAATTTTTGTCAGTGTCCTTAAAAAAGGTCTTAAAAAGTCTTAAATTTGGATCCCTTAAACCTGCAGATACCCTGGATTATTGTCAGAAATAAGATTTAGAAGGTGGTTTTCCAGTGTTCCACACCTTTAAGCCAATTTATCATCTTCAACCAGTCTGACTATTCTCTGACATCATCAAGACATTTTCATCCACATAACTGCAGCTTACTGGATATTTTCTTTTTTCCAGACCATTCTCTGTAAACCCTTTGCTTATGTGTGAAAATCTCAGTAGATCACCAGGTGCTGAAATACTACCACCATGGGATTGGCTGATTACCTGTTTTCGAAAGTGGCCAAGGTGTGTAGTTTGATGTGAAACAACAAAAACAGAGGGTGGGTTTGAGTTTGACCACATTCACTAAAGATGATAAGCAATGCTTTTGTTTTTTATTCAAAATATTTAGACCATTTACAACTATTTTGTGCATTAGACACCTCTTTCCACAAAAGTCTGGTTTATAAAGAAAGAATGTGCACACTCTCTTACCTCGAAGAGGGTTTTGTTGAGGCTGGTTGAGTACGACTTGATGAACTCACTCAGCTTATATTTTTTCCACATGAGAATCTCACGGTCTTTGTTAAACCCTGTGCAATTATTAGGCTTTTTTTTAGACTTGAAATGGATTGAGTGTATCCTCCACTCCTCCAAAGCTGAGAATTTCATATTAGGATGGTGCACAGTCAGCAGAAACAGCAAAGACTCCCATCATCTCTTCACTTAAAAATTGCCATCCCCTCAGATTTCACAGCAAGCATAAAGAACACCTCTCAGATCATTTGTTTCACACTAAACATTTAATGTGGAGTCTAAATATTTGCTAAAGGAAACGTGGTCATAAAACATTGCAGAGACACTGCAGTACGTAAGTGGGATGTGTTTAAAATAAGAAACTGCCACGTTTTTATTATTAAAATTTTTCAACAGTATAAGCTTCTTTTGGGGCGTCGCAGTGGTTAGAGCTGTTGCCTTGCAGCGAGAAGGTCCTGGGTTCGATTCCCGGCCTGGGATCTTTCTGCATGGAGTTTGCATGTTCTCCCTGTGCATGCGTGGGTTCTCTCTGGGTACTCCGGCTTCCGCCCACCATCCAAAAACATGACTGTTAGGTTGATTGGTCTGTCTAAATTGTCCTTAAATGTGAGTGTGTGTGCATGGTTGTTTGTCCTGTGTGTCTCTGTGTTGCCCTGCGATGGACTGGCTCTCTGTCCAGGGTGTACCCCGCCTACTTGCCCGTCAACTGCTGGAGATAGGCACCAGCCCCCCTCCCCCGCAACCCCGCGTGGACAAGCGGGCTCAGAAAATGGATGGATGGTTGGATATAAGCTTCTTTTCTCAGCACACTGAACACTGATGTAAATTGGTGAAAATCCTTCAACCTATTTTAAGTTAGGCACCAGCTATGTACTGTTTTTCCATTGACCAGTGGGGGAGTTAATGGCTAATGAATACAGAACATATTTTAATTTACACATGATTCTGGTGTAATTACTACACTCTGTATTTTTATTACTGATAGTTAGAGTACATTTTCAGAATAAAACACCCTGCAAACCAATGTTCATTTAAAAACAAGTTCTTTTTTCCATGCAGCAGACGATCCATGGTCTGGAAGCCTGCACCAAAAATCTGCCTTTTAATTCATCCATTGTTGTTAAAATGCCACAGCACACAGGACTGCCCAGATAACGATAAATTAATAAAAACAAACACGACTTGGAACAGCTTAATGTCCAAAACATCTTAATGCAACCGAACTTTTATTTGCTAATTCTGGCTGATTATCATCAAACCTATGGAGAAAAAACGTACAATTTACTTTTATATACAAATGCAAAAAGTCTTTATTATCTAATATCAGCATATTAAATACAGTACTAATGTGGAAATGCCAGGAGGCAGCAGTAGCTCAGCAGGTTGCGGCTTGTCCAGTACTTGGAAGGTTGTAGGTTTGATCCTGGCTCCCACCAGAGAATGATGCTGTTGTGTCCTTGGGCAAGACACTTTTTCTGCCTTGCCTGGTGCTGGTGGTCGGAGGCACCGGTGGCGCCTGTGCTCGGCAGCCTCGCCTCTGTCAGTGCGCCCCAGGGCAGCTGTGGCTATATTGTAGCTCATCATCACCAAAGTGTGAATGTGTGTGTGACTGTTGTGAAGCGCCTTGGGGGGTTGTAGAACCCTAAGAAGGTGCTACACAAATAAATCCATTTACTATTTAAACAACCTAGAAGTTGTAAATAAACCAACTTTGACTTTAATGTATGAAGTAAGCATGTCATTCAGTCCGTCTGTGTGCTTTAACTTGAAAATCTGTTCAGAGAATAATATCTTTTGTATAAAACAAGGTGCAAGGAGCATAACTGCTTCTTTTTTTTACTACAAAATAAAAATCTATTAATCTGTGAAAGTAAAAGTCTCAGTGTGTGGAAATGCATTACAAGAAACAAGACTGTGTGAATTGGCAGTTTTTCCATTAATACAAAAATATTATAAACTCACTAAATTATTCTAATAGGGAAAAAAAATCTCATCCTGAATTTTAACTAATTAATTTAGTTTAAAATAATATTTAAATTTGTGAAAGAAAGAAAAATGAGTTGCAAAAACATCCCTGTTTCTTCCAGGGATAAGGGCTGGACTAGAGTTTTAAAAATAGGTCTTTAAAGTGTTGAACAGAGAATAGATTATTCCCGATCCCATACACATACGGACTTATGGACGAGTAGGAAGTTGAGATGAAAAACTCGATTTCCATCCAAGAATCAAAGTCATTTAAAGTCCAAAGGAGGATCAGGTAGAGGGTCCAGTCCACCTGGAACAGCCACATTGCTGCCACCACAGCGACCGTGCTCCGGTGGAGACTGTGACCATGACTCTGGCTGTGATGGTTCGGACAGGTGACATCATCCAGTGCTGCCACCATCTTCTCCTGGTTCAGAAGCACCACGATGATGAGGCAGCCACTGACCGTGACGATGATAATGGGCAGCAGGTAGCATATCGGCATGAACAAGTATTTGTAAACTCGGTAGAGTGTAGGGCAGTAGTCTTTAGCACATTCCAGGAAGTCCTGAGAGCAGCCGTTACTGCTGTCTGTGATGTTTTCCAAGGAGCCTTGAAGGGTGATGGCATAAATAGGGAGGCTGATTACCACTGAGAACATTACACAAGCTCCACTCAGCATCCAGGCATATCTAATACCGTCCAGGCAGATGGGAAAGTTGGCTCTTTTAGCGTCTCTCAGTTTCTGGTAGCGATAGACGCTGATGACAACGGTGAAGAGGATGCTGGCCATTTCGCCACAAACAGTCAGAAACTTCAACGTGCGACACCACAAAGCGCTGGTGGTGGCGGCGGAAGTCTGAACGATGGTAACGTAAACGTTTAGGATGACTATTTCCTCTAAGTTTGCTGCAGCGAGTCCCAGGAGAAACAACTCAAAGGATTTAACGTGGGAGGACTTGGTCTGGATGATGAAAAGGATGAGACATACGTTCCCCACTAATCCTACGGAGGAGACGAATACTCTCAGGATCAGGAGGTTGACGGAAAACATTCTTCAAAAGTAGCTGGACGGAACGAAACGGGTCACCTCTGTGTTCTTCTCGAAGGCTGAGAGAGCAAAATGGCTCCCCGAACATGCAGCTTCGTCGTCAGGTTCTCAGAAAGGGCAAGAACCGAGATCAGCGATTGGTTGTGCTGATTATGAAGCAGAAGTACAAGAAGGGACTGGAAACACTGAAGGCTGGGAGTAATTAATGTTTTACCTCTGAGCTTTTCAAAGCTTCATCAGGAGACCTGCTGCTGAATTTCAGCAGAGACCTGTGCCTGTTCCTCTCCTTTTACATTTGCTCCTGTGTGATATTCTCTAATGCATATTTGATACTTTATTATTGGAGCTAATGCTTCGTTCTCCAAACACACTTGCTGTTTCAGGGTATAAGTGCACAATCAACACAGGATGCACATCCCTGTAGAAATATTCAGTCAAGGCAAATCATTACCTTTGCTTTAGCTGAACATCTGACTTCAATGGGAATAAGTTAAGCGTGTTAATTTTGACGTAAATACAAATAAAACAACGATAGCAAAGCTGCAGCTCACGTTCGCTCAGTGAACCAACAGAGGAAAGGCAGTAATGGGGCAGGGGCTTCTGGACCCTGTGGCTGGCACAGGACCAGGTCATGTTCCAGCTTGTCTCTTTTTGTGCTTATTGCTGTCGAGTTGGAAGTCGTTTTCCTTAACTAAGCCCTGCATCCTGATTCAGCTTAATTGTGAATCCCACAGTGTGCAAGTAACTAAGGATAAGCCCAGCACTGGCAGTGAGTGGGTGAACAAAGTGTTGCGTAATGACCTTGAACAGCGTAGGACGTAGTGGTTCTTTATCAGAAATCATAAAACATGGACGTTCCATTGTTTACAAAAACGTCAGCCTAACTATTTTGTTGACACATAGAAAGATCTTTTTTATTGGCTTGGACCAAACCTAAAAGCTACATTTGTGGTCTTTGGGTAATTTCTTTTTCATTTTTTACACTGAATTTTATGTGAGAGGGTAAAAAAGACGAACAATATATAATTTAGAGCAGACGATCTCAACAGTAACGCAGCGACAAAAAAAAAGATTTTCAAAAGTGGCACTGCTAAAAACAACATTGTTAGCTTTAGCTCTGAGGAAGCTAACAATACGGCAGGAGCCGTGGACGTAGTTGTAGGGGAGGCATGCCCCCCCCCCACCCCACCCCCACCCCACCCCCACACACACACACACACACTTTTTTCAAAGTAAATTTTTGTCCCCTGCATTGTTTACCATCCGAAAACAATGCTACACTTTATTAAATAGACACTGGTGCGCACTAGGACAGAGTGGAAAACAACTGCCTGTTTCCCATGAGAACCGTCCATAAGCTCATCTGACTCTGCTGATACTTGCCGACGTGTGATTGGCCGTTCCTGCCACCTGTGTACAGTTCTGCGTTTCTGACATAGCATAAAAGAACCTCTAGGGTGTAGTTTTATACGTATCTTTTGCATACTTACTGTAAAGACTCCCCTCCACCCCGGTTGTGTCCCCTTCACTTCTAAAGTCAAGCTACGTCCATGGCAGGAGCCAAATCTTTGATTCTTATTCCAGTTTGCAGACGAGCTTTAGAATACTTACACAGCTAGTTTGAAACTCCTGCAAAACAATTTTCGTTAGGCAGTGATTTGTGGAAGCAGTAGCCCAGGGAGTGAAGCAGGTTGGCGGACGGTTGTAGGATCTATTGTGTCCTTGGGCGAGACAGTTAACCCACCTTGCCTGCTGGTGGTGGTTGAAGGGACCGGTGGCGCCTGTGCTCGGCAGTCTCGCTTCTGTCAGTATGCTCCAGGGCAGATGTGGCTACATTGTCGCTCATCATCACCAGCGAATGTGTGTGTGCGAATGGGTGAATGACTGATTCTGCTGTGAAGTGCCTTGGGGAATCGTAGAGCCCTAGAAGGCGCTGTACAAATACAGACCATTTATTTTTTGGCAGGTATATATTTCACTTAACATGTATCAGTTGTTGTATTGCCAAGGACGTCGCTATAGTCCTGACAACTAGTTACCACTATAAAGTTTTTCCAGTAATGAGTGATATGCTGCCAGATGCTACAGTAGTAAGCCTGAAATAAGTATAAGCACACGTGTGGAATATGCAGTATGGGTGGCTAATTTCTACTTGATGCTATATAGATTGGGATTTTGTTTACGTACATTTTCATAGTCTGCTAAAATACATGCAACACTTTTTTCTTAACCACCAAAGTTGCATGACGTAAACATTTTTAGGATCTGCTGCATATTTTAGTTCTGATCCTAAGCTGCAGTGCTGTATAAAATATAATTAAAATGCTAATCTGCAGGACCTGCAGCAATCAAAATACTTGGCTTTCCAGTTTGCTAATGTACAAGCAATAAATGATTGGTGAAAGAATTACATTTAATTACCAGTTAATGGAAATTAAAGATGTGTTTGACTTTTGTGGTGGACTCTTAGCTATTTAAAAGGGATTATTACTGCAGTTAATTAGGACTGTGCTACAGAGAACGCAGACAAATGTTGAAATATGTAATTGATTTGTAGTTTTACAAGGGGGGGGGGACTTTTTACTGCCACATTTACCGACTCTTCCATGAACTTCACCCTTTTATGGTCACTTCGACTACTCAGAAGCTGTTCCCTTTAATATGTGTTTGATAGTAAAGTTGCACTTAAGTTACCACATTGGACTTTAGTGCGCCATCCACTGGAAGTATGTGGAATGGCAACAATTATGACAGAGTAATGATTTTTATTTGTTTGTCAAAGTCAAAATGCACATTTCCCGACTGAATTAGGAACAAAAATAATGACTGGTTTTGTCATACTTAATTTTAAAAATGACTTAATTTTTACAGAAGCCTGTTGAATGTGGAAACTTCAGACCAGGAATAAAGCAATTTAAGCATTTTAAGCATCATCTGACAAATACATATGTGGGGCAACTGAGGACAAAACAAAAATGATGATGCAAATGAGCAAGACTAACCTCCCTAAGAGAGAATTGTATTATCATGTCCACTTTCAGACATTAAAGGTGACATTTAAATTACATTTTCAACAACAGAGCCAGAGGAGGGATGATAATCTTTGAGGTGTCTACTTTGCTGAAAATGCTATTTTCTTTTCAAGCTGTGATGCTGTATGAATGTCCTCCCTCTCTCCTTATGAACTTAGGCCCTCTTTAAACAAACCGATAATGAATCCATTCATGTAAACAGGCTAGCTTTAGCAGACGGAGCTAGGAATTAAAGCTGTTATAGTGAACCTACAGAAGAAGACAGGTGTTGAACACAAACGCGGTCACGAAACATTCAGGCAGTGATTTATGGAAGCAGTAGCCCAGGAAGTGAAGCAGGGTGTCCAGTTATCGGACGGTTGTAGGATCGATTGATCGTGTCCTTGGGCAAGACAGTTAACCCACCTTGCCTGCTGGTGGTATTCGGAGGGAGCGGTGGCGCCTGTGTATGGCATACTCGCCTCTGTCAGTGTGCCCCAGTGTAGATGTGACTACAATGTAGCTCATCACCACCAGTGTGTGAATGGGTGAATGACTGACTGTGTTGTAAAGTGTCTTGGGGGGTCCCAGGACTCTAGAAGGCACTATATCAAATACAGGCCATTTACCATTTATTTACCATTTCACTTCGCCCGGTATCTTCCCTGGACCCACTTCCTCTGGAACCAGAAAACCGCATTGCCAGAGCACCTGACACAGCGCTAAACACCAGTCCAACCCTAGTGCCGACGCTTAATGACGTTGTGTGTCTTCGCATTAACCCTTTGATGCATAATGGTCGCTACAGTGGACAGGTACTCAAAATTGTTTTTTTTTTTTTTTTGCTTTTAAGCACAGCTGTTGAAGACTCTATTGCATTTGAGCCCCTCTGTTTGGACTTCGGTAAGTCAAGTCAACATATTTCATGTTCAGAATGCACACTGTCCAACGAGGTGGACGTGATACATGTTACAAAAATATTTGTTGAAATTTCTTTCATTCACATCTAAAGATGAATGAAAAAATTGTTTAAACAATCATAATTTCATAGTTCATGCATCAAAGGGTTAATGCAGACGGAGTAGTATAACCCAGGCTTCAGTCTTTTAACACCTTAATCTAACACCTGAAAAGTCTCTCAAGCCTTCAATAGTGTCCACAGGAGCGATTCATCACTGAATCAAACAAATCAGCTGTGTTCATGATCCAAAATATGCAGGACAGGTGCTGGAAGCAGACTCCAGTGCATGTCAGCTCCACTCTACTACGGCCCAAACCCAATACGCGCCCTACGGTCTTCAGTGAAGTGCAATTGGAGGAAGTGCCCAGTAAGGCTTTGAGTATGTAGTACACAAGTGTGCAAATAATTGCAGAATTGGAACAGGGAGCATGCCAGAATGCGGGTCCTGTTTGTGCTACTTTAAAGAAAAAACTTTATTAACAACATTCAAACAACCAAACAATTATTTGACAACATTTACATTCATTGCTATCCTAAAATGAACTACTTGAGGTTTGAAAATAGTATTTTCAAAAATGGCACTAGAGCCTTTGCTCCACCCACGCAGCAATGGATTGTGGGTCAAGGGTGCAAAAGGGGCGTGGTGAACTTCCACGCTTGACAATCGGGACTTCTTACACACTCGCATCCTTGGACGGGATCACCATTTAAGGGTGGAAGTGGGAGTATTGGGATTGAGCCTTACCCCTACTGCACACTGGAAGCAAAAGTGCCGCGGAACGGCAGCGGAAAGGTTTTCTTGCAACAATCACAGCACTCAAGTGCATACCGGGAGAGTCTCAGCAGCGAAGCGGCTTCTCTCCCGTGCTGCTTGCTTGAATCGCGAGATCACAATATCCCTTGAGACATTCGCCAACGACCTTGAGAGATCACACGATCCCTCAAAACTTCAAAGGTTACGATTTGTTTATGCTGTTCGCCATTAAACCAAAAAGAAGGAAATCATGTTGTTATTGCTGTTTGATGTCACACAGGCTGTTGTTCCTCTTCACTGCCAGGAATAAAGCCGTGACAAAAACACCACTGCATTTCTGGAACAATGCTGTGAGTAAATAAGCTGTTACAGTCAGTCACACGTAAGCTTCATACATATGAAATTGCATCACTGCAATACTTTTATTTTGAAAATTACCAGGGATTTTACACTAAAACCGTGTGTTATTTCCTGTATAGCCCTATTTTAACTGCAAAAATTGATGCATCCCAGAAGCAGCTCGTGAAAAGAATAGAACCCAATTCTATCTTTGGCGGCGCGGCGTACCACTTCTGGGTCTGGTCTGAAAATTGCCTCGTCGCAGCTGGTTTGTTACACTCCATAGATTATAATGGACTCCATCTGAAGCGGCGCCATAGGCGTGAGTCCAACAGGGACTGGACTGGCACTCTGAAGTGGCAAGTGCGGTATTCTGTTCACAGGGGGGCGACAGGGGCTGGGTGGCCTTTCATTAACCATGACTCAAGACAATGATTTCAAATATGAAAAACTTGCATAGTAATCCTTTAAAACCTCATCATTTATACACGAGGATGCAACTGTTAGACTGGTTTTGTAAACATTTAGACATCACATTATAATTTCCTATAAAACAAGGCATAACTTTGGTCAGATGAGTCTGATTAAATGAAGCGGTTATTCTTCTGGGGCGACGGTGGCACAGGAGTTCAGTGCTCGCCCCGTAATCGGAAGGTTGCAGGTTCGAGCCCCGCTCAGTCTGTCGTTGTGTCCTTGGGCAAGACACTTAACCCACGTTGCCTGCTGGTGGTGGTCTGAGGGACTGGTGGCGCCAGTGCTCGGCAGCCTCGCCTCTGTCAGTGTGCCCCAGGGCAGCTGTGGCTACATCGTAGCTCATCCCCACCAGCGTGTGAATGTGTGTGTGAATGGGTGAATGACTGATTGTGTTGTAAAGCGCCTTGGGGGGTTCCATGACTCTAGAAGGCACTATATCAAATACAGGCCATTTACCATTTAACTTTAGTCCCATAATCCCAGGACAGTAAACCCAGCCCCCCTCCTCCTCCTGGGCGTTGATACCCCTTTGAAAGACTGCCATCATCACATGATTCAGCGCTACCGGAGGATGTTGGTGCAGCTCTGAAACATATCTGTCAGATAAAGAAAGACCTTTGGTAGGCTTTTTTTTTTTTACTTTGCATTGTAGAAGGGGAGGGGAAGTGGGAGGGGAAGGGGGGGGGGGGTGTTCAACCCGCCCACCCAGTCTAACCAGTCAGTGGTGACGTGCTGCTGCTGCTGGTTGTTGTTCGGTGCGCAAACTGAAAGTGGCAGATATCAGCGACGTGTGCTCATGCCCACGACCTCATGTGGAAGTCCTCGTCGAAGTGGATGGGATTGAGGAAGAATAAAAGCCAGTGTGGCTCGGATCGCAACAGGAACAGAGTTTTTCTTTAGAGGACCTTCCCATCGACTGGAGGAGAGGCGACACAAAAACACATTTCCTCCACTTTTCGCCGCAGAGGTTGTTTCCGAGCTTTTTGGAGAATAATAAGGAGCTCCGAGTAGAAAATAAGAAGACGAGCCAGTGTCTGCCACACAGACACACACACACACACACACACGGTGAGTAGCTGCTGCTTATCTCCGTCCCTTCTGGGTTGTCTCTGTTTTTATTCTAGAAGATCTTTTCTCCTTTTGTGGCTTTGATTAAGAAGTCATGTCTGGTGACGATGGAGGAGAATCTAATAATGCCAGCGAGATCGTGTGTTAAGGATGCGCCATGTGTTTACCTGACTCTGTGTGTGTGCGCGCGCGCGCGTGTGTGCTCCAGACGAGGCGTCCAAACTTCACGGTGCACACGTCCTCTCAGGCCAGACTGAAAATAAAGACACCAGACGTTGATTTCTGGTCACAAATCGGCAGGTTGTAAAGGCCACATGGTAGTTTAATGACAGTGACTTCATCACGAGGAAGGTGATGATGATGACGATGATATTAAAGACGTGACTGACAAACGCAGTGGCGGATCTAGATATTTGTTTGTTCATGAGTCAGACGTCTTGCATGGGGCACCACGAGGGGGGTGGAGTTTACTATCTTAACAAATGTTTAAGAGTTTAGTTCATGCATCAGGTTATTGCCACATTATATCCAGATTACACAGGACTCCACTGGATGCACAAGAGATGCTTCAAATCCGTGAAGCATAAAATGTAGCTAACAGCCGCTGTTATAGTCGATGGGTTTGTTTCCACCAGGCAGATGCACGAACGTTCCAGAAATGTAGTGCTGTGGCGATCTGCTAAATTTTTCATGTGCTATTGTTACAGAACACGTCAAGCTCAGCAGTTCAGATTGGGCCAAACATGAAATAAAAACGAGAGCAGTGTAAAGCATCTAGCAAATTTCAAAATAAGATGAATGCAAACTTTCTATTGCATAGTTAAATAAATGACGTATGTCAATAACTGTGATATATTTTTGAAGGTTAAAAAGAACATGCAACAAACCAGACATTTTGGATACATGCTGCCTACTTTGCTTGCTATCACGTGAACTGGCAAAATAATTTGCGTGTCATTTAGCAATTTTCCTTTGGTTTTGTAGCTGCATTCACAGCCGCTGCACATCTAAAACAATTCCCTTTAGAAGGGACATAATGAAGAGGTTGTGGTGTTAGTGTGTCTATTACATCACACACCGCTTACACATCTGGTGGAAAGCCCAGTTCAGGGCTGCACGGTTGCCCAGGTAGTAGCTCTGATGCCTTGCAGGAAAAAGACTGCTGGTTCAAATCCCAGTTATGGGCTTTCTGACTGAAGTTTGCGTGTTTCCTCCATGCATTTCTGAGTTTTCTCCAGGTACTCCAATTTCCTCTCATAGACTAAAAACATGAATTTTACGTTTAATGGAGTCTCTGACTTGTCCTTTTGGCTTAATGTCCCTGTAATGGACTGGAGACCTGTCCACGGTGTCCTCCGCTGAGGGAAATCAGTTAAGAAGATAAAAAAAAGAAAAATATTTACCTTTTAGTTTTCTTTTCCTTACAATACATTAGACTAATTAAAAAGAAAATTAACCAAATAGAACACAATATGTTTTGACAAGATTAAATTTCACATACGATGGACCCGATTTGTAATTATAAAGTCAACAGTAGGGATGCATCAACATCGGTATCGGCCGATGTTGGTCATTTCTTAACATATCAGTATCGGTCTGACAAATAAAACTGGGACGATATTAACAACCAATATTTTTTCCATCTTGTTTGCATTTGTTTATCTGTTTCAGAGGGTAAGGAGGGTGATGTGTATTTGCTTAGTCATGTGACAGAGATTGTAATCATCTCAGAAGTGTTAATGTGTGCGGTGTGTGTACATAACACGTAAATTCAGCTATGATAATTTTCATTCTATACAAAGTCTGCAGCTTTTGGAAGCATTAATGTCAGTATATCTGTATCTGCAAATATCGGCTATCAACCGTAAAAGTGATATGAATATCGGTATCGGCCCAAATATTTCATATCGGTGCATCCCTAGTTAACAGTAAATATGAACGTAACGGCAGTTTAAGCAACTTTTTTGTTCAAGGTTTCACCACAAGAGGTCACTGTGGTTTTGTGAATGCCCTAGAAAGTAAATTTACCATGTTTATTTAAAGTATTATTTTTAATGTTTTTAATACATTTTGTAGCATTTAAAAGTGCCCAGAATAAATCATTTTTGATATTTGAGTAATTTTGAATTGGTTTATTTGATGAGTTGTGTTTAAGAGCACTGTGACGTCACTTCCTGTTTTTCGTAGCTTTGGAGATTTTATTGATGCGAACGGACTAATTTGTGCCAGTTAAGAACATTTCAGAAGAAAGTTAAGTATTTTCAAGTCTACCGGTTTGTCTACTAGCAGGCCAATGAATGTTTTAAATCTTCTGCTGATAATTATCAAACGAACAACAAAGATGTGACGCACCATACCATTAATGTCTTATTGCTTTTTCAATTTGAATAGCAAAGCCTCTAACAAGCATTTGTACTTTCATAATTGGAGTGTTGTTTTTCTATGTGTTTACTGTGAAGCGGTAACCCTTGGAAACAGATCTGGTCTCCACACTTTAAATCAGAGTTCATAACAAACAACAACGGATCTCTATGTTGTTTGTCAATCTTCTTGTTCTAACTTACAGTAAAAATTCCTGCAGTGCTTTGCATTTCTTAAGCCTACTTACCTGCAGTCTGCACAAATACCACAGTTGTCACTTTCAAAATAAAAGCTGGCTCCAAAATAAAAGTAGCATTTGATGTTAAAATGCAGCAAGGGAAAATTGAGGTTCATTTGGGCCCGTTGCCACTAATTGTGCTGTGAAATAACATAGGATTATACAAAATTCATGTGATTATTTATTTTTCCCATGGGTACTTGGGCACCTCTAAACACCATACACTGCAAAAAATGATTTCTGAGAAAGTCTAATTTTTAGGCATTTTATTTACTTTTTAGTATAAAAAGAAAATAAATTATTCTCTAGAAAAATGAAATTATGTAAAAGCGAAGCTAAAGTTGCCTGGCTAAAATTCTTAAAACTAGCAAATACATCAAAATTTAGATTATTTTGCTAGTTTTAAAAATGATAACCAAGCAAATTTTGCATACCCCATTGGCAGACTTTTTTTTTTTTTTTACTTTAAACACATATTTTAAGTAATGCTAGTTTTTTAGGAAGTATTTTAGTTTCTTTTGAGATTAAATAAGAACATTTTTCTAAAAATTTGGCTTTTTTCTACTTTCTTAGAAACAATTTTTTTGCAGTGTAAAAATGTCAGTTTTCCTCAGTCTTGCAAAAATCAGTATTTAAACTAAAATCTTGGTCCTGGTTTTCACGGCTCAGTGTGGCGCCCTAATCCAAATTTGAACATCAGTGGAACTCAACATTAAACTCAATTAAATGACAAGAGTCATAACTGAGGGCATTAGATTTAATACGAGGCTGTCGTGTGTGCTTGTGTGTGTGTGTGTGTGTGTGTGTGTGTGTGTGTGTGTGTGTGCCAGAATAACTGTTACTCATTGGTTTTTTGTAGTTGAACATTAATCTTACGGAGCTCCTTTAACGTACTTGTTCGTCACCATGCAGTGCCTCTTCTAACACATTTTCCGGCTGATCCAACAGACCGCACCCCACTTCACTAAACCATCACAAGTGTCATAAAATTTATATAGAAGTCTTTTAATGGCTCACACTTAAGACCTTTCATGTAATAGCTGGAGAGAACTAATAACCGAGCCATAAACGCTATCGAGAGTGAAGAACAGACTCCTGCCAATGAAGAAATCTTAAGCTCAAATCAGATATGAAACACCTATGATTACAGTCGATTTGGACAAGTGATTACGTCGATAATCTCTTTAAATACACTCATTCAATCTCTGCTGTGTGCATTGACTTTGACACATTAATTTCAACTTTTTGGTAATCACTGAGCATCATTCTTCCAAGTTTATCTTTTGACTTAAGCTGCTTTTTCACTCATTTATTTCTTTTTTGAGTTGACTTGATAAAATACACAAGTCTTTCAAGCATCAAAAGCACCCGGCACAAAAGCTGGGGTTACTCTTGCTGGTGGACTTCTAAAAATTAAACCTTGAAGTTTTTTAGGAGCAACCTGTTGCACATTCTTGTCTGTTATTCCAGTTTGCTTTGGTGCGTCAAGGAAAATGCCAAAAATCTTGACACACATTAATATGTGGTCAGTCAAGAGGAGCTAGTTGGATTCTACATAACTGAATATGAGCTAAGAGTGTCAAATTGTTGCGATGTGTACATAAACATCAAATATGACTTGAAAGGAAAAGAGATGGCTTGCATCTTGTAGTTAAAATGTGCTTCCTGTGCACATTTCTTCTTCTTGTGGCTTCACTTCTGTGTAATGGTAGTTATTTTTGCACAGGGACATCTAGTGTTTGAAAAGAGAACAGTAAAGCATCCAAAGCACCAATTAAAACAAAAACGATCAACTTAATTTTAGATTAGGGCTGCACGATATTAGGGAAACCTGCGATAACAGGGATTAATATTACGATGATGAAATTATTTGCGATAAATAAAAAACTTAGCTCAGGAACAAAAATATTCAAAACAAAAAAAAAAATACAAAACTGACAAAAAATACATCATAAACATGAGGAAAAGCAAAAGATGTGAGGAAAGGGAAAAAATGAAAAAGAAAAGGCAATCAGTGGATCACGGGAAAAGTAGAATCAACAGAAAGACCAGAACAAAGCTAACTCAGGTGTTTGCTAACCATCAGCATCAAGTGCCATCCGCCTCAGGGGCGGGCATCTAACCAATGAGAACCCACCCAATTGGCCAAATGGGTGGGTCAAACATCATGTTTCCGTTTGACCGAATGCATTATGTGTAGCAAACTTTTGAGCTGACCAATCATTGCGATATTTATCTGTTCTTTGCGATATGCATATTGTGCATGCTGATATCATGATAACGATATATTTGCGATATATTGTGTAGCCCTATTTGAGATGGTTTATTTCCTCAGAAATGTGAAATTATCACTTCTAATAAAAAACAATCTGAGGCAAATTCTTTATGACTGGGTGTTTCTCAATGCCAAGGCGCCTGGCCTTGTGAGGTGGTGTCTTGCGAGGCCAGGCGCCTTGCTTGCAAGGACACTGTCCTTCCTTGGCCAAAGAAAACAGTTAAATGGAACAGACTTGCATCACGTTACCGCAGCTTCCACGGCGGTCACGTAACGTCATGTGAAACGGGAGATAACGTTATATTTTAAATGTATTTGTTTCAATATAAATATATAACAAGCCTTTTACTTTTTAAATTGTGTTTATATTTATTAAATAAAAAATATAAGCGAGTTACTACCCGCTAGCCACCGAAGCTGCAACTACTAAGCAACTAACCAACAATAGATAACTTCTTTGGATCTAAAAAAAAACATTTTAAATGAGTTGACTTACTTTTAAACTTGAAAATTGTCTCCGAAGTAGCTGCCGGCTTCTGTTCCGCCGTCCTTTTGAAAATACCGCTGTGTATTCTGGGTCATTTTTGACCAAGGCAAGGCTACAAGACACCTCCCATGTATCCTTGCTCAGCTAGCTAAACGGCTAACAAACGGAGAACACATGCCTCGGTAGAATATGAACATTGGAACCGATTGGAGCACGTCTTGGCGGCTCCCGATGACATATCTCCTAGGCAACCGGGGCGGGGCCAAGACATCAAGACAAGGTTCCTTGACATTGAGAAACACCCTTTGTCAATAAATATATTTTTTTTTTTACGTAGGAGTTTCATATGCTAGGACTCAGCAATGCATAAATCAACACCAACAGTCAATTATCCAATGAAATTTAACTCTAGAATAATCCAATGCTCACAGGGTAAATTCTTGAGTAATTAAAGACTGCAAATTAAGGAATCAGATTATTGAATGACTCAGATGACTTAATGACTTAATCAAATTTCATATTTCTCTGTGAAGCTCTAACCATGATTGTCTTGGCGCCCAGTGATATTTCTCCATATAAGTCAGTAGCCTGGCCTGCCAGACTCGTCCTCTGTTTAATTCTGCACAGAGAAAGAGTCTGGTAACTTGAGGCAGCTCAAAAATAACCAATCAGAAAAAGATGGAAGTGCCGACTGTACCGCGCGACGCTGTAGTTTTTTAGCTGTAGTAAAAAAAGGCGTCTGGACACGGTGCTAACATCTTTTATTCTTTTAGAAGAAAGGCTTTTAGCGCTTCTACTTGTTGCTTTAGCACCGGTGCACCAGTTTCAGATTAAGCCTTTTCTCCCAAGTCCACATCGATGCCGACTTGGGTGAAGTGTAGATCAAGGATGTAAAAGGGGCACGATCAACTTCTGCACTTGAGGATCGGGAAACCCTACGCACTCGCACCCCTGGTCACGATCACACAATTGAAGAGCGAAAGTGTGGAAGTGTGAGTATTGGAATTTGGCCAATACACCTTTTAGTTACATTCTCATCATATATGGTGCTGTCCGTTTGTTGTAGTTTTGTAATTAACCTGTGGCGACCTGACTGTCAAGCTCATTTTCATTGTCCTGCCAAGTCTTCTGACACCTCCATGTCTGCTGTTTTATTGTAATCATTGTTTAGTTTGTGGGTTTGTGACCTGTGTTTGAATGTGTGGCCCAAGCTTTGACTACCTGGGTGTGTCTGGTTTTGTGGTTCTTCGTGTCTGTGAACATTGTTGCTTTATTGGAGAAAAGTGAAAAAGACCACCCACTCTTCTTACAGCCCGCTCTGTGAAAAGTTGCTTGCTGTCTGGATCTATAATTGGAGTCGACCATTTTTGTAAATTCTCCACAACAGATATTTTGCAAAATGTTGCAAAGAAAGCACAGACCTGCAGAGGCTGAACAGATGTTGGTTGAGCAGCTTACCGTGTCTCTATTAGCTGCTCTGACTGGTAGAAAACAAATGTAAATCAGAGCAGCTTTGAAGTGATACTCTGTAAAAAAAAATCTGTCCTTTCTGTTTAAAACATACAGCACCTCTTGGGTCTGTCTATGCAGAGACATCTCTACAGAAATGTTTCCCCTATGAGTGTAAAATCCGAGATTATCATTATTATTTTGTCCAGTTTCAACACAGCTGTAGCAATTAATGTAAATGTCATCGTGCCCCGGGAGATTTCGCCCAACATGTTTTCAACTCTAAAGTTTTACATCTTGGTTATTCACAGATTCTGAACAATTTGTTGTTCCTGCAGTAACAATCAGAAGAAATTGTGTGTCTGACTCAAGCCCACATAATTCAGGTCTGAAATTGAAGCAAACAGGTAAGTGAAAAAAACTGTAGTTCCACCCTCATCCACTAGGGGCTGGTGTCAGAAGCGGGCAAATCCTCATTGACCCCCATGTTAAAAATACCAATTTCACAGCAGAAATAAACATGTTTACTGTCTGGCTCCAAAACATGTTTTCAGTTTATTAGATCTAGTTTACACTCATGGCAACTCTGAGGGGGGTGAATTTTTGTCACTCTTCTGTTTAAAGGGGCTTTACGGAGTTTTGAATTTTTATGCTCGCGATTGCCCCCTCTGGCCAAAAGTGCAACGGCAGCTTCAATAGGACGCTCGTGCACGAGGCGCACATGCTGTATGTGCACACTCCTTAACGAAAATAACTGCTGAGACGAAGCTCTTTGAAGCTGATGGGGGTCAGCTTCACAGAGCTCTGAGAGCTGACAGTCCCTTGTGTATGTGTGTGTGTGTGGCCCGGAGGACAGAGGGCAGGAGAACGCGCAGCTAATTAATTAAATAATGTGGTTCTGTAGCTTTCTCTTCAGCACAGCCGACAAAGGTTTATGATGGGTCAGTCCTCCTGCATGCTCAGATCATTCCCTTCCCTTGCTTGAAAAATAGTTCCAAAATGAAAGTTGAACCCACATCTTTTTCATCTGTGAATTCAATGCCGTTTGGCGAGTCTCAAATAAAAGTTTGGGCATCTTACTGTAAAAAAATATACCATTAATATAAAAAAGAAACTCTTAAAAAAACTGTGTTCTCGCCCAGATCTCCTGCACGATAATCCGACGTCTAACTAGATGAGCTAAACCACCACTGACGTTTTTGGTATCTGTAATATTTATATCCTTGTTTACAGCTAAAACAACGTTCAAAGAATGGTTCGGAGCGAAAATGGCTATTTTGTTGCTAATTTGCAGGAAATATCTAGAAGAAAGCAGCTAAGGGTCCTCAGAAATGTAGCTAGGTTCATCACTAGGCGTTAGGAACAGCAACAAAGTCGCTGAGTTGGCACTACCTCACTCTGCTGCTAAAGCTACTGATAGCAAATGCTACGGGCTATGCCTGAGCGTGAACGAGCATGAAGCAGCCTGCTCGACCCGAGCATCTCTCTTTTTCTGTGATTTTACAGAAAAACAGGCAATCACAGTAAAAAATGCCAGGGCTCATTCTACAGGACCAGGGCATTGCAGGAGAATGTATGAAGAAGAAATTTATTATTTCTATACATGTTTTGGCTGTCAAACTTTCATAATACCCCTTTAAGTGTATTAAATGCCTAAAATTCTGAATAATTAATGAGCATCAGACCCACGTAACCGCAGAGCTAGCTCCGGGGAAAAGCCTCAGCCTGAAAACTGTTCTGCGATTTTTTGTCTCTGAACTGAGACCATTAGTTGTAGCGTTTGTGCGTTCTTTTTGGATATTATTTGTGCAATTGTTGGACAAAATGACTTGCTGTGGTATTAATTGCACTAATAGAGCATCCAAGGAGTCTCCACTTCATTTTTTTCTGAATGTAAAATGATGTTTATGTATTTTAGGTCACTGCCGCTCTCGCACTAGCTGAGCTTAGATTTTAACATGTACTGTTTAACCATGACATTTAAATTTAATAGGGTAACACCCAGTGCATTTAACATGATGCTGCATTTTTGAAAATGGGTTGAAATATGACATGTTGGTAGAGCTGGGTTCCGACTATTGGTATGGTCCCCTCCCCTCAGCGGCAGCTCGGCGCATCTGTGATTGCAGCGACGCCTGTCTGCTGCGCGGCTGCCGGCTTGTGGAGCTCTCGGATGGAAACTGATGTTTTCCACCCGGTTCTCCCCAGCGGCAGCTCGGCGCATCCCTGATTGCGGCACCTGTCTGCTGCGCGGCTGCCGGCTTGTGGAGCTCTCGGGAGACCTCTGTGTTCCACCCGGTTTTACCCAGGGTTTCAGCCCGCCTTATCTCTGACTCAGAAGCTCTGGTGTTGTGCACAGTTAACTCCGGTTGTAGCTAGGTAGCTACCTCCGTTAGCTTAGCTCCCACTACCGCGTTAGCTTTGGGTTAGCTTGTAGCTACATCGCTTCAGTTCGACGGGTGTTGTCATTTGATCCCATCCTTACAGCCCCACCCTCAGCCACACCTCTTTTCCCTTTTTTGGAATTGTCTAGGTTTGACGGAACCTGTGACACGGTCAAAATGGCGGTGGTGGCCACCTCCCATTTTGGCTCTAAAACTTATAATTGGAGCCTACGGACACGAATTGTCCAGTATATATGTCGATGGTCTGATCACCTGATTGATGTTCGACAGAGACATATTCACACTCCTTTCTGGCCTCACAAAGGTCATACAAACAGAAGATTCATATTTTCAGGTATTGCCATTAGACTCTTTTACTGATTCACTGATTCTGAGGGTATTTCTTAAAAGTCATCTATAATTCCTGAAAGGAGAAAACTCCGGTCAGCAGCTTTGATTGGTAATGTTTCATCTTCATACAGCTGGTGATAAACTTTTTATTAAAGTCATCTTGCAGAGTGAAAGGTTATTTTTGCAAGTGATTTCTACTACTAAAAATATATTGCTTAATGATATACAATAATATCAGTATTGCTATTGGCTTTACTGTTTGTGTCATTTCATTTGGAGGGTTTTTTTCTCTCTTTTTCCGCACATTTAAACAAAAATTTGTAATACTGTGATCATACTAACCATAACATATTTTACACCTATCACAAAGGATGTTTTTTTACAGTTTTATTCCATAATTGTGAGTTAGTAGGGAGACTTGATGTTTAGGAATAAGACTCAACAAGTTCACTAGTCCCTTCCTGCTGGGCGGCCGTTAGACCGAGAGCGAGGCAGGGTGTAGTCATTTAAACGTAGATGTAGGAGAGACTGTTGGCAGAGGATGTATAAAGACAGACTGCCATAATGAAGCGGTAATGAAGCGTGGAGTAATTAATCTGGCAAAACTGGATATCCAATGTATGACCATGTGGGTTTGTTAGACTGTTTTTACAGAAGAATGATTATTGCTGTTTTCTCCTTTTTTATTGCGATTCAGCAGCTTGACCAATGTAATCTTTACTGCTGCTGTGGGTGCATTTTATACCGTCTCTTTTAGTTTTAAAAAAAAAGGAGCTTTCTGGGGATGCAGCAGCTTTTTAACACAGTCAAAGAAAGAGAAGCGACATTCCACTCGTGTCTTCACAGCAACGTGATTTTTTTTGCTATACCAATCGATACAGTAAGTGACACTAACCAGCTTTGTAGTTTTATTTCTCATTGTAAAAATGCCTAAAATATGTTTTGAGCTCTAAGTGTATGCATGTTATTATGCCAGTCAGGGGAAATTATCCTCTAACAAACCAGACAGTGCTACTTAAAAAAATCTGAATTTTCTTTACTGTAATGCATTTTTTGACTTGATAACACGGCCGACTCAGTCCCCTTCCCTGAAAGTCTGATACCGTAATTTCCGGACTATAGAGCGCACCTCAATATAAGCCGCACCAACAACAGAAAAAAAGGTTTTCTACACACACACACGCCGCGCTCGAATACAAGCCGCGGCGCAGCAGCCACATGCAGGTCTCCGGCGCACAGCGCATGTACGGCCATAACATAAGATAATTAGACAGAAAGACGCTACACGGAAGTTTTTCGTTGTTGTTTTAATTCAACAAAACAAATTTTAAACACGGGTGAACGTGCCTTCAAGTTTAGAAAAGAAAACAGCGCTGATAGTGTTCATATTTCTGGATGGTTATAAAATAAAACAGAAATGACACGTTATTACCGTAATTTGCATGTTTAGAAGAAAAGAACAGCGCTGACACAGCATTAATAAGCCCTGGATGATTAGAAAATTAAAACTGCACACAAAACATGCCTGGTTAGTAAATAAAACACACTTGTCTACCAGAAGTCATTCGCTCTCATCTTCCTCTTGCGCACTAAAGCCATTAAAGTCCTCTTCTTCAGTGTCGGAGTTGAACAGCCTCAGAAGAGCTTCGTCACATACCGTTTCTGTGGCGATGTCCGTGTTGCTGTCATCATCCCCGGGTGAAGCTGGCTTGAATGAGTTCTTCCCGCTGCCGTCTCCAGCGCCGAACCATGGATTCATTCATGCCAAGCTTACGTGCGGCAGCACTGTTTCCCTCCTTTACTGCCAGATCCATGGCCTTCAACTTAAATGCGGCATCATATGAACTCATACGTGTAGTTACCATGATGAGAGAGTATGGATCGTGCCGGCTGCTTGCATGTGCTAAATTAAAATGAGCACTTTCTTCGATTTCCACTTTTGACTTCCACCTGTTTCACTTTCTGCTAAAGCGCCCCCTAGTGGCAGGTGAAGGAAAATCTTCAGTAAAGCCGCACCTCATTATAACCCGCATGGTTCAAAGCGTGGGGAAAAAGTAGCGGCTCATAGTCCGGAAAATACGGTACATTGATTATTTGACACAATAACAGAATCGTTTGAGCTGCTCTCCCACGCCGCTAAAAGCTTGCTGTATACTTTTGAATTGAGTTTGAATTGATTTAGTAACCGTGCGTTCTGCTCATTCAGCTTTTCAGACTTGCTTCATGTCATTTCCCCCAGTTTCTTGTCATTAAAAGATTTGTTGTTTGTATCAAACAGCCAAGTATCTGCTTTACTGATGGTCGGGTTTGATCTTTTCAGATTACATAACCCTTCACCAAAGAGGTAAAAAGGCCTCAGAAGCTCCTCTGCAGCCCGAGATAAAAAGAAAAAAATCTTTACAGACCAGATGTGATTTTACATATATATATATATATATATATATATATATATATATATATATATATATATATATATATATATATATATCATGTCTTAGTTGGTCAAACACTATTTTAACAGGTAGAAAAGAAAGGAATCGGTTAGTCGGATGAAAAAGAAATATTGCCATCCATCCATTTTCTGAACCCGCTTGTCCACGCAGGGTCGCGGGGGGGCTGGTGCCTATCTCCAGCGGCCAATGGGCAATCAGGCGGTATACACCCTGGACAGAGTGCCAGTCCATCGCAGGGCAACACAGAGACACACAGGACAAACTACCATGCACACACACACACCTAGGGACAATTTAGACGGACCAATCAACCTAACAGTCATGTTTTTGGACTGTGGGAGGAAGCCGGAGAACCCGGAGAGAACCCACGCGTGTACAGGGAGAACATGCTAACTCCATGCAGAAAGATCCCAGGCCAGGAAGCGAACCCAGGACCTTCTTGCTGCGCAGCCCAAGAAATATTTCAAAAGTGTAAACTCAACCGTTATTTATGAAGTTAAAGGTCACATTCCCCCTTCATTACCAAAATACGCTGGAATGATGGATTCTTGGTGAATTATGGTCAAACCAACATTTCTAGTTGATTTTTTTTATTCATATGAGTGGAGGAAGTGTTGGTAAGAGCCAGAGAGGTCAAACAAAACAGATTTCCTCATAAATGAACATGGGTTTTTATCTACATGCGTGTTCTCCCCATGCATGCGTGGGTTTCCTCTGGGTACTCCGGTTTCCCACACAGATCACAGCATTTCCTGTATACAGGTTATATAAATTGTAAGTCGCTTTGGATAAAAGCGTCTCCTAAATAAATAAACATAAACATGAAGCTAATCTGAATCTACATTATGCTGCCCGCTGTTCTCTGAAGACAAGGCTTTAAAAGAGAATTTTTAATGTTGCAACATAAACTTTCAGAAGATAAAAATGAACTCAGATGTAAAAAAGTCAAATTGCAGAATTGAGTTGGCTACAATTAGTTGACTTACCTGCCCGATGTAGTTTTTAAAGCTCCTGGCCGCGTGGTTCTGATAAAAGATTGTGATCAACAAAAGTCATGAGTCACTCCTCTTTTCTTCATAATTTCGCTTCCAGGAGATTTGTTTGCGATTTTGAAGCGTTTTCAGATTTGAGAAAAAGGAACAGAAAATTGTCCATTACTCTGTTGTTTGATTCGTTTTGAGGCATTTAGCTTTTTATTCACATAACCCCACAATTTTAGTTTTTTATACCGTTTAAAGGTGTGGGACACTGCAAAACCAGTGTTTTATTGAAAATTTGGGAGCATAATCGGTCACTGAGTTTTCCATGCAGGCTAAGCATGAAAATAGTCTCCTACACCTACGTATCTACTGCATTAGCTTTTGAGAGCAAACAGATGGTGAAACTCTAGGATTTGAAAAGCCGGACGAATCTACATCACACTGTCACTTAACGCTAATAGACTCTCCCATCTTAACTCATGACAGGGAAGGCTGTTTTTGGTTTAGCGTGCAGGAGTCTGTGGTAGAGTCATGTTGCTGTTGGCCAATCGGAAGAGAGATGTCCAAATATCAGGAAATAAGTGTCCAAAATCATCTCTAAACTTCCGTTCATCTCCAAGATCTTGGAAAAGGTTGGGGCTAAACAACTCACAGCTGCTCCTGATGAGCATAACATGATAGTTTCCAGTCAGGTTTTCGTAGAGCTCATTCCACTGAAACAGCTCTTCTTAGGGTCTCAAATGACCTTCTGACTCACAGTGATGCACGGGACTGTTCTGTTCTGGTCCTGCTGGACCTGACTGCAGCCTTTGACTCTGTTGACCATCACTTGCTACTGGAGAGGCTGAGAGACTGGGTAGGCCTATCAGGATCTGCTCTGGAGTGGTTCTCCTCTTATCTGTCTGAGCACTCCTTTTCTGTGGCCGTCTCCAAGTTTAGGTCTTCCACCACCTCTCTTACCCATGGTGTCCCACAAGGTTCTGTGCTGGGGACTCTGCTCTTCTTCCTCTATAGCACATCCTGAGCTCATTCAAAGGAATCTCCTACCATCTTTATGCAGATGACATCCAACTGTACATCTCCTTTAAGCCCCATGAGATGTCTAAGCTTACACATCTGCTTAGACTCTAAAAACCTGGATGGCTGGGAGCTTTCTACAGCTGAATGAAGATAAGACTGAGATCCTCATCTGTTCCCCAGACAAGCTGGTTCCCAAAGTCAGAGATTCTCTTGGTCAGCTTGCTTCTCACACCAACCCCTCTGTCAGGAATCTTGGTGTGACCTTTGACCCAGCTCTCACCCTGAATTCTCATGCCAGAGGTCCAGTGATCAAAGCCTACTGGTTGTGCAGCACCAGACTAAAGACCAAAGGTGACCGATCATCTGCTGCTGTGGCCCCCAGACTCTGGAACTCTCTCCCCCTGAACCTGAGATAAGTGGACTCGGTGGTCTCCTTTAAAAAGCAGCTGAAAACTCTGCTGTTCAAGCTGGCTTTTGCATGACCTTCGTCGCCCTCTCCTTATTCTGCTCTTATTTCACCCTGCCCGGGATCCACTGATTTCCCTCTTTCCTATTAATTTTCTCTCTCTTTCCTTACATTTTCTTCTTCTTTCTTCTCCTCCTGACACTACTACTTATGGGCCCCATCTAGGTGTCCTGGCTGGGTTATTAGTTACATTTCGTTGAATCTGTATTTTTATTGCTAAAAAAGATGCTAAACTAGATAACTATAGTAGTGATTTCTCCGGAGTAAAGCAGTCATGAATGGGTGTTGGACCCAAGGTGCAGGTGAATGAGCAGGAGACAGGCCGGTAAACTCACAAATGCTTCAAAGGAACCAAAACGAACTGGCAGGAAAACAAAACGAGGAACTGGGATAACTGGTAGCTAAAACAACACAGACAAACAGCAAGATCAGACAGAGTGGAAGAACCAGAGAGTTTTTAAGCAGTGGTGGGCTATTTAAAAACAGGGGCAGGTGAGCTGATAACTGAACCAAAGACCAGTAGTTCGTGACAATTTCAGCTTTTGGAGTCGGACCTCGACTTTCCACCGAATGTGCAAATGTAACATGAACGCCTTGGCAAAGGTAAAAATAACAGAAAATAACCCAGAGACCTTTTGGATACTTCCCGCCATCTTTCTCCTAGCTTGTAGTCGCGTGAATTTGTAAAATCACGTGTGATCTTGCAATTCTCCTGTGATGTGATCTAACAGGACCGGTTGCATGGAACCCATTCACTGGCACTGCACATCTGAAACTCTTTCGGTAGGAAGGGTGGTGCCTCTGTGGTCGTGGTAAACTCGCATCCATTACGTTGTGCGCCGCTTACACGTTTGGTGGAAAGCCAAGGTCATTCTAATCACTATAGACATTCATTACTAAATGTTATTGTTTTTTTCTGTCAGACTATTGTCAAATCAATAGCTAACTACATCTGTTATTAAATAACTGCATAATTTGGTCTTTGATTTCAACGATGGAGAGGAGCATACCTTGTACGTGTAGTGTATTGCAGCTACACTGACCTATACATTATTTAAAGGTGTTGTTCACTGAAAAAACATTTTTAATGATTAGTTCTGATTATAGTCAGACACCGTGAGTTTTTCGTGAAGGCTGAACGAGAAATAGTCTTCTACACCTATCTCCTGCCTTAGCTTCTGATAGAAAACGGACGGTGAAACATTAATTTGAAAAGTCAGATAGCTCTACATCACGCTGTCACTTAACATTCATGGACTCACCATCATGACTCACAATGGGTAAGGCTGTTGTTGGTTTAACATCAGGAATCAGCAGACAACGTCCCGACTAGTAAAAGCTAACCGTTAGCATTAGCAGCTTCAGCAGAGTGAAGAACTCCCCCAGACTTGTGTTATTTGTGGAGATAAAGCATCCACATTGCAGAGGTAGAGTTGCGTTGCTGTTATCCAATCCAAGGCAAGATGTCCAAATATCGGGAAATACGTGTCCAAATCAGCTGGTCGGTACTGATCCAAAAAATACTGGGCTTTTTTGTCCTGAGTACGGCTTGCAAGGCATTCATTATATCGGAGACAACTGCAAATGTATTGATTTAAAGATGTTCCCACACATTTAAATTATGGGCAAAAACACAATCTGCTTAATAGGATAGGAGAAATACAGCATGATCAGCCGAGTTGGTGATCAGCCAATCTAAAACTTAAAAAAAATAACTGTACATTTTCTTGGTTTATGAACCCACCATTGCTCAGTGCTAATTCATGCTAGCAATAACAAATCTTTCTGGAGGTTTTTACATCCAGAATAATTCTTTTAAAGATAATCTCCTTTTTATTTTATTATAGCTCTTTGAGATAAATTGACCAAGTTTTGTTGCTATTGTAACATCAGAACTGTGCAAGAATCTGAAATCGGTACTGGCCAATGAAACCAGAATTGGTGCATGTATTCCCGGTTTTATTAAAGTGAATGGAGACTTTATGGTATAATAGATGTGTAAAAAGCAAAATAAACTGTTTGCTGGTGTTAAACCTAGTTTAGAGGTAAATGTGACGTTTTAATTGCACCATGCCTACTGAGGGGTTTAATGTGGGTTTTAACAGTCTAGTGGTTGGTTTAGATGACAGGGGCGCGTGCATTTATCACGGGTGTTTTAATGGAGAGAAACTGACTTTCCTCGATTTATTTATTTGCACATTTTGCTACTTCCTCGTGTCTTGTCAGTGATGGTCACTCAGCGGAGGGTATCTAGAGAGGCAGCTGAAATTGGTTTCACATTAAGTTTCGGTAGAACCAGGAAGAGAGCGCGCGCGCGCGCACACACACACACACACACACACACACACACACACACACGAGAACATCTCGCAGGCAGCGCCACCGAACGTCCTCTCCGCTCCACTCCTCCCCAGCTCTCCCAGTTCACCGAGCTCCTGCCACCGCACCAGTCCGGGCTCGTGCTCCCTCCTCGCGGGCTTCGCTCGACGCTTCTCCCCCCTGGCTGGATAGCGGAGGGGAGGAAGGGCGCGCGTAGTTCCCACCTCGCTTTTTATCTTGTCGCTATTTGGCCCTGGATGTTTGAAGTTGTTCCGACTGCACAGCGAGAGAGAGAGGAGCGCAGAAGCCGTTTTCCGCGGACCGAGTGGCGGATACCGGAACCCAGCGCTGCGATCAGAACAGCCTCACCGTGAGTATGTCGAAGAATCCGTGGCGGAAAACGGGACCTGGAGGGGGTAACTTCCCTTTTTTATAATTTCGTTTGGTGTGTGTGTGTGTGTGTGTGTGTGTGTGTGTGTGTGTGTGTGTGTGTGTGTGTGTGTGTGTGTTAGGGCAGCTCCCCCCCTCCCCCTCCCCCCTCCTTACCCGTATATTTAGAGCCTGCTTGGTTATAGACCAGCTACGTCGATCTCTATATCCCATCCTGCTGCGTTTCACGGCTGTGTGTGTGTGTGTGTGTGTGTGTGTGTGTGTGTGTGTGTGTGTGTGTGTGTGTGTGTGTGTGTGTGTGTGTGTGTGTGTGTGTGTGTGTGTGTGTACACACTTGCTGGACAGAAATGATGCGTTTCACACCCAGAGCTGCGCGGGGAGACCGCCGGCTGCGGTTCGAGTCCCGGAGAAAACCGGAGCGGTGACCTAATGTTTCGGATTCTTGATCAGGCTCGTGTTTAACGGAAAATGTGAGGCTACTGCACCTTAACCCTGATAGAATTTTCATGCGTGTTTTGCGGGTGTTGCGTGTGCGGCTCTGCCTGAAAGTTGTGAGGCAGATGGAGTGGGAATAACTGCAGGTGTGAATCTTGAATCCCGTTTTTAGCATCCGTCTGAGTTTTCTTGATTCACACAACTTGTGAGCAAAGACAAACAACTGATGTATTTGTGTCAAATGTTTGATGGAAAAATGTAAACCTAAGTACATATAAGATTTGGAACTTTTATTTGGTGAGATTTTCTTGGTGTGAAAGTCTCGTCTCGTCTCGTCTTCCTCCGCTTATCCGGGTCCGGGTCGCGGGGGCAGCATCCCAACTAGGGAGCTCCAGGCCGTCCTCTCCCCGGCCACCTCCACCAGCTCCTCCGGCAGGACCCCAAGGCGTTCCCGGACCAGATTGGAGATGTAACCTCTCCAACGTGTCCTGGGTCGACCCGGGGGCCTTCTGCCGGCAGGACATGCCCGAAACACCTCCCCAGGGAGGCGTCCAGGAGGCATCCTGACCAGATGCCTAAACCACCTCAACTGACTCCTTTCGATCCGGAGGAGCAGCGGTTCTACTCCGAGTCCTTCCTGAATGTCCGAGCTCCTCACCCTATCTCTAAGGCTGAGCCCGGCCACCCTACGGAGGAAACTCATTTCGGCCGCTTGTATCCGCGATCTCGTTCTTTCGGTCATTACCCAAAGCTCATGACCATAGGTGAGGATTGGGACGTAGATCGACCGGTAAATCGAGAGCCTGGCTTTCTGGCTCAGCTCCCTCTTCACCACGACAGATCGGCTCAGCGTCCGCATCACTGCAGACGCCGAACCAATCCGCCTGTCCATCTCCCGATCCCTCCTACCCTCACTCGTGAACAAGACCCCGAGATACTTAAACTCCTCCACTTGAGGTAGGACCTCTCTCCCGACCCGGAGGTGGCAAGCCACCCTTTCCCGGTCGAGAACCATGGTCTCAGATTTGGAGGTGTGTGAAAGTGAAACTCGGAATTATTTTTAACTCATAGAGATGCACGATTTTGGTTCTGAGGGCCGATGCCGATTTTCCAATTTATCTTAAAAAGCTGTAAAAGATAACAATTTGTTTTAAAAGTAAAAACTTCCACAACAAATATTTGATATTGTGAACAAGTGCATATGGACCAAGAAAATGTAAACATTTTGCATTGCCACTTGGCAATAGTGCCTTCACTGATTCTCCAAAAATACGATTGTCGCTTTTTAAACTCGGCTGATTCCTAATTTATCAGACCGTTGGTCATTTTTGGTGCTTTCCGTTTACACCAATTTTCTAGTGATGCTTGAGCGGACGTGTGATATGGTTTTCTGATGCTGCTTGAAGGTTCAACATGTAGTTCAGAGATGCTATGCTGCAGACCTTGGTTTGAACCAGTGGTTATTTCAGCTGTTTTTGTCTTTCTGTCATGTTCAGACATTTTATCCTTTTTCAGACCATTCTCTGCTAATTGTTATTGAGAAAAATTCCTGTTGTACTCCGACCAGTCCAACTAGCACCAACCCGTTTTGTTTTGATTAGGGGTGCTGATATGAGTTTTTGGGCCAATTCAGATATCCGATATTAATATTGCTGTTATGACCAATAACGGATGTATAAATATACACACAAACTGAAATCAGCAGATTTAGTGTAGACGGAAAATGATACAAGCTGAATTTTTGAATGTCTTGCTTTATTTCTATAAATTGCAAACTAGATTATAATGTGTGAGTGTATAAATGTTATTATATACACACGCATTTACGCTTCTGAGATGATTACCATCATGGTCACATGACAAAACAATTACACATCATCATCATCATCATCCTCCTCCCAGCCTCTGAAACAGATTCACAAATGGAAACGAGATGGAAAAAATATTGGTTGTTAATATTGGCCAAGTTTTACTTATCGGACCGATACCGAAATGTTAAAAATGGACTAACATTGGCCGATACTGATATTGATTTCGGTGTATCATGCATCCTCTGATGCTCAGTTTGAACTTCCACGTGTCTAAAAGTTGCCATGTGACTGGTTGGGTAGCTAGAAGGACAGATGTACCTAATAAAATGGCCTGTGATTAATTCATGGTTGACATGGTTAACATTTAATAAATGCTTTATAATAGGTTTTTACTCTGAGGAAAATTGGGCTTTTGAACTAGTTTCTAACCCTGGATGTGCTTGATGGCTGACGTCAGTTCTCTGTAACTGTTACTGAGGCTGACTTCTCTGTGATTGCCCTGATCTAGAATATTATTGTCTAGGGCATCAGCACGTTTGTGTCCGTCTTTGCCCCCCCCCCCCCTCTGCACGGCATTCTTATTTTAAGTTTTCCTGTGTTAAAAATGCATGCATGTTGGATCAGCTGGCCGCAGGTGTGATTGTCAGACTTTGACTTTGGCCATGTGATGCTACACTGAGCTAGTCTTTAGGGATGTGTTCTGGTTAAATTATGGCGATACGATATGCATCACGATATATTGCGATACATTTCAGTCAGACCATATAAGTGATTTTTCAGACTGAATATATTGTAGGAAAATTCAATAAACAGTCCAGACTAAAACGTAACGTGTTTAACATGATGTATCCGAACCATAACAGAGGGATTTACATTTCGATGGTGGAAACAAATCCCATTGCACACTGCTGCCAACTAGTGGTCAGTGTTTGAATTGCACAAAAGAAAAGAAAATACACAAATGTCTGCATGCAAATTCTTCCAAAAATTAGATACACGACTTTTGAATATCGATATAATATTGCTGGAAAAAATATCATGATATATTGTAAGGCTGCACGATATTAGGAAAACCTGCAATATTCGATAACAGTGCTTAATATTGCAATATCGATATTACTTGCGATAAATGAACACATACTAAAGTATGCAGTGTTGATGTCGTCTGGCGTGTGACGTCTGCTCTGGGTTCAACGCAAACAAAAACTAATGCATGAATCCCATTACAACATAACATTTTTATTGCAAAAATATGCAGCTGCACCTGCTACTGTATTAGCAGCTGCACCTGCTACTGTATTAGCAGCTGCACCCGCTACTGTATTAGCAGCTACACCTGCTACTGTATTAGCAGCTGCACCCGCTACTGTATTAGCAGCTGCACCCGCTACTGTATTAGCAGCTACACCTGCTAATGTATTAGCAGCTGCACCCGCTACTGTATTAGCAGCTGCACCCGCTACTGTATTAGCAGCTGCACCTGCTACTGTATTAGCAGCTGCACCTGCTACTGTATTAGCAGCTGCACCTGCTACTGTATTAGCAGCTGCACCTGCTACTGTATTAGCAGCTGCACCTGCTACTGTATTAGCAGCTGCACCTGCTACTGTATTAGCAGCTGCACCTGCTACTGTATTAGCAGCTGCACCTGCTACTGTATTAGCATCTGCACCTGCTACTGTATTAGCAGCTGCACCTGCTACTGTATTAGCAGCTGCACCTGCTACTGTATTAGCAGCTGCACCTGCTACTGTATTAGCAGCAAAACAACAAACTGCACGCATGCAGATTCTCAGTGACTTTAAAACATCACCTCTACCATAAAACTTTTTCTGATGCTCCAAACACAGAAAAACATCCCTTACCAGGTTTTTTTGATGAAATAAAAAAATCTGAAAGTAAGTTTAAATGTTAAATAATAGTTAACATCACTTAAATGCAACAGCAAATTCTCTCATTGCTACTGAGCATTTTCTCCACTTATGTGGTTATGATATAAGGCTGTTGCTGTAATTGGGAAGTGAACTGTGCTGGGCCAAACTAGGAGAATATTAAGATTTTTTGAGGGAAAGAGAAAAACTTTTGTCTACCTCTCACAAGAGGAACTGGCAAAAAAAAAAAAAAAAAAACTACATGGAAAATATGTGAAAACGTTTGTTTTTAACCCCAAATTGAACAAGTTTCTTGGTAACACTCTCAGGACATTTCCTGCCCCAGCCAGGAGCAACAATCCAGAGTTTAAAACATCCTTACTGGTGTCGGTCACACAAACCGAATGTGCTCCCAGTCAGAGACTCAAACACTTTTCTCCCCCTGCAGTCACAGACTTGATATCTCTTTTTGCTTCCCTCTGTAGGCCCTGTGCAGTTTTCATCATGCGTCCTCTCTGGTCCTTTCTTCATTCCCCTGCAATCACTTTTGACTTCGTTTACTTGGATTTGCACTTAAGGATGTTTTCATTGTCCTCCCACTGATCTTTATTGATTGGTGTTAACTGAAAAGGCCAATCAGGAGAGCAGAACAGGTTTAAAACAAAACAACAGAGCGTCAAAGTGTCCTGAAACATGTTTTTAAACCCTGCAGTCATTTGATAAGTTAGGATTTTAGGATTTTGCTGTGGTCAAATTAAATTGAGCTATAATGTGTGGTTTGTTTTACAATAATTTACTGTTTGAACCGTATTTGGAGGCCGCTTGCGCTTTTGGTCGTACAAGAAGAAGACGGTGACGGAGCGTAGATCTGTCTACCTTACTAGCCAGCTGTGTGCTTTTTGAGACGACTCACTTTTATCAGTTTTACTTAGGAATGGAAGAAAGTATTGATGCACTGAAACTTTGTGATGTGGTGTGTTATGATACACATGGATGGATGGATGGTGTTATGATACACTGCTTTTAAATATGATACAGTAACAGTTTTTTCTTTTTGAGAATTTTCAAAAGACATGGAATAAAAATGACTAAAAAAAGAAGATTGTTATATAACTATTATAATGATGCATGATAGCACTGTTGCCTTACGGCAAGACGGCTGCAGGTTCAAAACCTGGCTGCAGCTACACAGAGTTGGAATGTTCTCCCCGTTAATGCGTGGGTTTTCTCCGACAGACCAGAATCACATTACACAAAATCGAGTCAGTAAATGACATAAACGAAAGCCTGATATGTTACAAAACATAATTAGTAATAGTTAATTATTAATAGGGATGGGTACCGAATTCGGTACTTTTTAAGGTACCGACCGAATTCCATAGTACCGACCGAGCACCGATTCACGTCATTTGAAACGGTGCCTCGTTTCGGTACCCGTCCATCATAACGAGAACTTGCCTAGACAGCTGCGCATGCGCAAGAGCGTTATGTCGTCGCTCGCTGCGAGCCAGTTGTAAACAGAGCAGCATGGTAGAAAGAACACACGCTAAAGCTTGGGTCCACTTCACTAAATGTGATGGGTAACTGGGTGATGATGAAACCAGCGACAACGATCTAAGTGAGGCATCCTCATCTTAATCTGCTCCGGTAGGTAAATATAATTAGCTTGATGTGTTAGCTTCCGTTTCGCTAATGGTGCGTTCGCTTTCTCCTCGGAACTCAGAATCTCCGACTAGAAGAACATGAACGCGCTCTAAAGTTTGGCTTCACTTTACTAAATGTGACGGGTGATTAGGTGAAGATGAAACCAGCGACAACGATCTAAGTGTGAGGCATCATTGTTTTAATCTGCTCCAGCAGCTAAATAAACTGTTTAAGATAATGTTAGCTTGATAAATTAGCTTCCATTGCTACCATTGTTATCAGCTAATGGTGCATTCGCTTTCTCCTCGGAAATTCTAACTTCCCAGTAGGAAAAATCAATTGAAAAAGGACGGCAAAAAGACTGAAGATACACAGTAAATGTAGTTCACAGTAAAGATGTTTGCTTCAGTTTAATTATCAGCTTATAAAACTACAAGGACGATGTTAAAATACAAACAGTTGAATGTTATGTATCGTGATATATACCAAATATGGTTATATATTGAGAAAAATATATATTTAATTATAAAAGAGAATTAAAATAATGAACACTCAAACGTATCGAAAATCGGTACTGTTAAGTACTGGTATCGATTCCTAGGTACCGGGAATTAGTACCAAATCGATTCAATTGTCAAAGGTACCCATCCCTACTTATTAATTATAAGTGAGAATAATGATCATTTGTGTGACAACAACCTCGGCGAATGCTCTCCAGGACGTCTAAATCAGACAACGGTGATGAGTAAAAATACTTTTGTTTCGTTTCACAGCCTGTCTGGAATCAGGATGTTAGAAGCTTCTAGCACACAGGTGGTGTTTAAGATGCTTCTGATCGCAAAGCGTTTAGAAGTGACGTCTCCAGAGAGTCTGACGGGTGCCTGGTGGGATAAAGAAGCTGCTTGTTTTAACAACGTTAGATGAACCTACAGTATAATCACAGAAAATTCATCTTTCTGTGATTGTAGTGATCTACAATAACAGAGGAACATTCTAGAAATGCTGCTGGGGGACACTCCAAATCAATCTGATGGCTGCAAATGGCCCCCGGACCGCACTTTGGACATGCTTGCTTTGAACAAGCATCAGTGCTGGAAAATCTTGAAAACTCAACTTGAATGTGCTTGATTGTATTTGATTTTTGCAGAGTAAGAAAGCTTCTTTAAACTTTCTGAACAAATCAGGTTTTATTTTCAGTAAATAATCTTAAGGTTGTTGCGGTTTATGAGAAGAACAAGTCTCGATACGAGCAGCATTAAATTGGTTCTTTAGCCCAATTGAAAGCTTACTAAAAGATTTTTATTCAAATATAAGTGTTTATGAAAAGCTTTTGCAATCCATCCATGTGCACAAGCGCTGCGTGGACCACTAAATAAATCAGGGCAGTTGAAGGTGTGGCCCGCTGGGCTGTTGCCCTCAAGAGTGATTTTTTGTGGTCCTGGACTGTAGTTCCAGAATTTCAGAATCTGTTTTTAAATAAAAAATATAAATTTTTTTCTACTGTGGGGTCTAATAAACTGCAGGTAAAGGTTATTTTTTAAATAGTAAAGGTTAACACATGTACTGATCTGTTATGAACCATGTTTTGCCTTTTTTTATTCCACGATGAATAAAACCTCAGACTTTTATAAGAAACTGACTAACGCAGAAAATTTTAAGGAATAAAGAGTGACCCAGTTCCTGTTCTTGTTGCTAATAATGGACTAAAAAAATCCAAGACGAGTAAAAAAAAAAATAAATAAATAAATATATATATATATATATATATATAAAATAAAAAAACACACAGGGAATTTGATGTGTTTTTATTAGTTCAAACTGATAGAACTGTTTTTGTCTCCTATTTAGAAATATTTATTTATCATAAGTTCGTTAAGCTAAGATGCTAAAATATTGTGCATTTATTGGAATCGGGTACAAAATCACTTTTGCTTTTTTAAACAAAAATAAATCTAATTTTCAAAGCTTGCAAATACTTTCATCTTTGCAAATGTTTTAAGTAACATTGTGATCGTCTTGATGATAGAACACAAAGAGGACAATATGGGTTTAACACATCCTGTATCCTCATCACAATTAAGAGTTATACCATAATTTACCTTGTAGCTGCTCGGGATTACACCCTTCAGGACTGACGAGCTAACGGCTAGTCAGAACCCAGCCAAGAACAAAGCTCTGCTGTTTTAGAACAGCCTAAATTTCACAGCTTTTCATGCAAATGTTATTTATATATGTTTTTATAACATTACTTGAAATCTTGTATGTATCAGCAGCACAAATATCAGATTTATGTAGCTCTTTCTTTGCATCTAAGAGTCAGTTTTAGCCTGAAGTTCTTAATATTTCTTTTAGTTGATGGCTATGTAAAGGTTTGTCAAATAGTATTGCACAAAGCACTCAGTAACTTAGGAGATTGAAGCTGTTTTGACCCTTTGACTATGTCAGTCACTTGGTAGGGCGTGTTTTTGTTCCATCCATCCATCCATCCATCCATCCATTTTTGGCCGCTTATCCGGGGTCGGGTTGCGGGGACACAACAGCCTAAGCAGGGAGGCCCAGACTTCCCTTTCTCCAGCCACTTGGAGCAGCTCCTCTGGGGGAATCCTAAGGCATTCCCTGACCAGCTGTGAGACTCAGGGTGTTTCTCAATGTCAAGGCGCCTGGCCTTGCCAAGCGATGTCTTGCGAGGCCAGGCTCCTTGCGTACGAGGACACTGTCCTTCCTTGGTCAAAGAAAACGGTTAAATGTCACAGACTTACGTCAAGTGACCGCGGCCTCCATGGTGGTCACGAATCGTCATGTGACACGGGAGGTAACGTTATATTTTATACGTATAAGTTTCAATATAAATATAGAACGAGACTTTTACTTTTTAAATAGTGTATATGTTTATTAAATTAAAAATATAAGCGAGTTACTACCTGCTAGCCACCGAAGCTGCAACTACTAAGCAACTAACCAACAATAGATAACTTCTTTGGATCTAAAAAAAAACATTTTAAATTAGTTGACTTACTTTTAAACTTAAAAATTGTCCCTGAAGTAGCTGCCGGCTTCTGATCCGCCGTCCTTTTGAAAATACTGCGGTGTATTCTGGGTAATTTTTGACCAAGGCTAGGCTACAAGACACCTCCCGTGTATCCTCGCTCAGCTAACTAAACGGCTAGCAAGTGGAGAACACGCTAACATGCCTCTGTAGAACATGAACATTGTAGCACGTCTTGGCGGCTCCCGATGACATATCTCCTAGGCAACCAGGGCGGGGCCAAGACATCAAGGCAAGGTTCCTTGGCATTGAGAAACACCCATAGTCTCTCCAGAGTGTCCTGGGTCTTCCTTAAGGCTTTCTCCCAGTTGGACGTGCTCGGAAAACCTCACCAGGGATGCATCCTTCTCAGATGCCCGAGCCACCGCATGTGGCTCCTCCCGATGTTTTAGTTCCTTAATCTTAAAACGAATGTGCACTGAAAGACAGTCAGCTTTAGGAGCGGCTTGTGATAAAGTTTAACGAGCTCTGCTTCCATTGCATTGAAAAGCAACTAATGTCCAAGTCAAACGGAAGTCCGCTGCAGCTCAGAGACCGCCCCAATACCTCCTAGAGTCCCATGAATATGTAGACTTTTGTGACATCTCATATTTTGATGCAATTAGAATTCAAAAATGTCATATTTTAATTTTATTCATATTTAAAAGTTAATCCTACAAAACCTCCACCACAGAAACCATAGCTGTTGTACTAATTAATTAATGATGCTTTTATGTATATTTTTATCTATTTTCAGGAAGAGTTGCATAGAAACCCAACAGACTTAGTTTGTTTGTTTTGAAACTAATTTTTGTTTTTGTTTTTCTTTGCTCAGCCTCATATTTCATGCCTGTTAGCATCTTCTCTTTTGTCGTCAGAGACTGGTACATATAGTGCATTTTGTAACTGAATTTTCATTGTGTGCATCTTAATAATAATGTTATTGAATCCGTCTGGGTTCGGTCTCCAGAGAAGTCTTGACAAATCATGTAAGTCTGAGCAGAACAAAGGAGAGTCCTGGTGTGTCTGATGCCCTGAGAGCTTCTAATGCTCTGCTTTCCAACCAATTAGAGATAGAGCACAGGGTCATTGATCTTCTCGTAAATGTGAAATTACTTCCTGAGAATCACCAGGCCCAACTGTGTTTAAAGAGCTAAACTGCAGTTTTTTGTTTGGTCAGAAAGCTGCCATGAAAGATCATATCTCAGAGGTTAAACCTTAAAATATTAACGTCCGTAGGGAAGCAGAACATCATGTTCACAGTTTAAATCCACAGTGGAAGCCCATCAACAGGGTCCGTTTCCCACTTGAAAGTAGGGCTGCTCGATTATGGCAAAAATACTAATCACGATTACGGTGACTGAAATTGAGATCACGATTATTTAGGACGATTTTTCTATTTATGTTGATTTTATTTGTTTTTATTCAGTCATAAAATTGCTCAGGGCACAATCAGGACAAAATAAACAAGAAACAAGATGATCACTAAAAGAACTCCTGATTGCCAGTATAAAAAGACCAATATACTTATAGCTCATAGTCTATGACCCAAGGGCTGTAGACCTTGGTTTAACTCATTTAAGTCTAACCAGTACAGACCCAAATACCAATATCTTGCAAATACTGACAGCAAGAATTATACAGTGGCATTTATAACAAATAAACGCAAATAAACTGATGTTCACAAAATGCTGCATAGCATTTATTGAGTCGTGTCAATGTGCTGTAGGAGCGTGCACTAGCACCGTGTCCTCAGAGAGGTTAGTTATTATTTATCAGCGTGAGGAACTTACTTCTATCTATTTCTACCTTATTTATAAACTATTTATTTACAGGTCCATCAGTTAATGTAATAAATGTCCCAACCACAACTGCATCCCCCACCCCCCAACCCGGTCTCACAGCAATCAGGGCAAGCTGCACGTATGTTTAGCACGCGCACATTTAGCCGTTTTTAGCGGCTCAGGAGTCCGCAGGTGCGGTGTGTGTGTCACTCACTCTGGTTACTCCAACAGGAAGCCGGCTCCGAGAGCTGTTTCTTTAGCGACTGACACATCACTACATCATTCCCTTTCCTAATGTCCTGAAGAACGGTCCGGAGCGCAGGCGGAGTGTTTAGCTAACCTGCAGAAAATGTCGACGACAGTTGTCCAGAAAGTAGCTAAGGGTTACCAGAGAGATTTCTGATGTGTTCGTTAGGTACTTTTAAGATTTAAAAAGTCAAGAAGGGGGTCTGAAAAGCTGTTAGAAATAGCGTCAAAGTCGCCAAGTTGGCAACACCCTAGGAAGAGCGCTTCATTTGCAACTCAGGGCAGCGCAATTGGGAGAAGCAAATAATCGGCTTGTTTTGTTTTTTATAATCGCTCAAAACTCAGATCGTAATTGTGATTGAAATTCGATTAATTGAGCAGCCCTACTTGAAAGTATTGATTGAAGCAAAAAATATCGCTCAGATGCTTCTGATTGTTTATTAGGTATTATGTGGATATTTTATGCATATTGTTCATATACTTTAGTTTTGAGGATTATTTTTCTGCGAGTTTGCACTGCTGTCCTAATGTTGCCTGAGAGCTGCAGCCTCACTGTGATGCTGTAAATCTGCTAGCAGACACAAAAGCATCCACACTACTCTACTTTCAGCTACTAATTTTGTATGAATTAGTTGTCTTGGTATTTGTTTTATTATTGTAATTATTTACATTATTTGACCCACAAGAAGCTTCAAGATGGTTTAGATGTCAGCAAATCTGTGATCTGTCAATCATGTTTGAAAGCTCAAATGGAAATTTTATGATCTCTCCAGATTAAAGGGATACTCAGCATTTTTTCAAAATTTTAAAACATTTTCTTGAGCCAGTATGTGCTAAAAAACCCTTGTATGTAATAGGTCATGAACACGGCTGATTTGTCTAATTTAGTGATGGGTTACTCCTGTAGACACTTAGGAAGGCTGGGAAACGTTTCAGCTTTCAGATTAAGGTGTTAAAAAGATGAACGCACAGCAAGAAGAAGAGTTTTGCTTTCGATTTTACTGAATGGACACTAGGGGGTGCTAAAAGCAAGCCAAAACTGCCTAGTCTCCCTTTAAATTTGCATAAATATATTTTTCTTTGCCCACAATCGGCACCAGATCACCCCCAGGACAAATGACTCATCTTATCGTGTTTTTGTGATTTTGGATTCCAGGGTTAGAAATTTTATAAAATATTATTTAATCTACATTCCACTAATTGAGTTTTACTAATTGAGTTTTTATTAATAAAAACATCCACTTCAAATAAGGAATATAGACATAAAACAAAAGTAGAGAAAGCTGTGTTTGGTTAATTATTTTTTGTTGTGACGTTTCTACGATTATGTTTAAGGAGTGTACATCTGTAGAACGAGCATCACAGTTGAACAAACAAAAGATCCCCAAACCCCCTAACAATATTCTCCTGTTGCAGTTCACCCTTTCACCAAATTTATGTTTTGAGGAAAATGCATCAGGAACTTGTAATTAAAGCATTTTTTAGATGCTTATCACTTATACCAGAGTTAAAATGAAATTATGGAGTTCTAGCTGTTTGTCTGCTCTCGGATTATATATTGCTGCTTATATTAGCTTAAAATCCATAAAAATGTACAGTATTATTGCCATTTTTGTGTTTGCCATGGTCATGGTGGCCATCTTGAATGGGGTTGACTCGAAAGCATAATCTGATGAAGACTTGCGTGTGTCTGCTCTGTCTTCTCGATCCCCAGTGAGTCGTGGAGGATGGCTGCTTATACTGAGCCAGGATCCTCTGGAGGTTTCTTCCTGTTAAAAGGGAGTTTTCCTCTCCACTGTCGCTAAATGCTTGCTTAGTATGAGGATTGCTGTAAAGACTTTGACACTAGTCAGTGACTCCATGAAACCTGCTGGGTTCCTTATATAGGAAACTTTTTACTGATTGGCTTAATGAACTGACCTGTATTGGAATGTTTACTGTGTGAAGTGCCTTGAGACGACTCTTGTCGTGATTTGGCGCTATGTAAATAAACTTGAATTGAAATTGAATTGATTGGGCCAGCCACAACATGGAGCGTTGCTTGACCGACTTTTTTCTTCAGCTAATGACGGTCTAGGTTCTAGGCTGTGAGTCGTAGCCATTTTAACATTTTCCTATGTAGATTAGCTGTGATCGCCATCTTGAATTGAAGCTAATTTGTTCTAGATTAGGGCTGGGCGATATGACGATTTTAGACCGTTTTACGATCTACACATCTGACGGTCTGTCATTTTTGAGAGACCTTTTTATCACGATTCACAGCTCTGCTGTTGAAATTCTGCCTTTGAATGAAAAGGGAACTTACCTCAGGCGAATGACACGCCTTTGTTTGACCCTTAACCAATCAGAGTGAGTCATAGTAATATATTAGTGCCCCGCTTGTTTTCACCTGTGTGTGAACAAACATGGCTTCAGCCGCGGCTGAGCGCGACACGAGCGACAACGAGGTTTTCGTTCCGAAGAGGAACGCCTCGTCCATTCTATGGAACTGGTTTGGTTTTTCACCAGATGACAAAGAGCAGCGAAACGTCATTTGCAAGGAGAGTGTCAAGGCAAGTGATGGCAACACCACAAACTTGTTTAATCACTTGAAAAGAAGGCATCCCAAACAATACAATGAGAGCCAGCTGGCAGCTAAAGCTAAAAAGCCTGCGGCTGCAGCGGCTCGTGCTTCTTCCAGGCAGCGAACGCTAACAGAAACACATACAAAACTCACTCCCTACGACAGAGACAGCAGACGATGGAACAGCGCGACAGATGCAGTGACGCACCACTTGGTTAAAGATTTGTGTCCCGTGCGAACAGTAGGAGCGGGATTTAAGAAAATGATAAAAACATTGGATCCGCGCTACGAGTTTTCCAGCCGCAAGTATTTTTCGAACATTGCCATTCCACGCATGTACGCTGAATGCAAAGTGAGAGTTGCAGAAAATGTTCAGAATGCGCAGTTATTTGCCACCACAAGCGATCTCTGGTCCAGCCGCACATCAGAGCCGTATTTGAGCTTAACTATCCACTACATGAGCAACTGGGAGCTACATAGTATTTTGAACAAGTTAATGTTTGCACAATACGTTTGTAATCGACATGTTTGCACTTTAAATATGTTTACGATTTTAATTTATGTTAAGTAACTTGAAAAACGAGAAAAACTGATTTTTGTAATTGTTTCTCTCAGGGCTTTTATCATCTCTGGTGTGAGTTTAAAATATAAGTGTGTTAGCACTGTGCTGATTATCCCTAATATGAATAAATGTTTGTTTATTTAATGTTTCTCTTCTTTAATATGCAATTGAAGTTATGCTATTCATGGATAAAAAATCGTGATAAAATCGAAATCGTGATAAAATATCGGAAAAATCGTGGTATTCTATTTTTGCCATATCGCCCAGCCCTATTCTAGATGTGGATCTAATACATCATTTCTAATTGTCTCACTGAAATCCTTTCAGTGGTTCATCTTGTTAACAGACTAATAAACCAAAAATGCATTTTGGGCAAAAACATTAGCATCCCCCTTTCAGTAGGATATAATGGCTAATCACGTTATAAAGAAAATGAAAACATGTTATTAATCTGAGTAATTTGGCTCAGAAAGCTAATTTATTGACTGTATTGTCTTTAGACATCTCATTAGGCAGGTAGACAGTCAGACTTTAGATGTTCATGCTGAAATTCCTGTGCGCTTAGTAAGCATTTCAGCTGACACTCGAGCTGCTTACTGCTAATTGAGTTTAGCTGCTAAATATCTCCACTGTGAGTGTTAGTAATGATATCATGCAGCCATTTGAAAGGTGGACGCAACAATTCTCCTTCTCTGTGGAAGGTGCATGTTGGCACAAGGAACGTGGAGAGCTGTTAAAGTGATCAAAGACGTCTTTAAGTTTAAATACGTACCATTTAGCCCACTTGTTGGTTTGCTTGTTTATTTATCTCCATTCAGATAAATGGTTAAGGAAGAATTTTTCTTGGCATTCCCTTATCAGGCTAAACATTTCAGACTAAACAACCGGCTCTTCGCGAGCTGTTACTGACCCTCTGTGTGCACACTAACTGATAACACGGGTTCTTGGTATGACTGCTTCAGGTTCTTCAATAAGACATAAAACAAAACACACAAACGTAAACTCATTGTAACAGGCGGGCATTTCAGATTCTATAGCTGAAGATGAACGTAAGATAAAGTGAGTGAGGTCTGATCAGACAACCATCCAGCCAAAGAGTGTAGTCATTACTAGAAACACCTTTATGCGTTCTATCAGACAATGCAACAAATGAGTCGTCTGTTTTGCTTTCAGTTTCAGTGTGTTTCATGACTTAATAAGACCGATCTTTGTCTATCTTTAAGCAATGGCAATAAAAGATGTTAGAAAGGAAAACTATACTTTCAAGGGAAAAGGCAGATATTTTGTGGTTTGCCTTTACTTCCAGCAGAGCAGCTCACCAGTCTGAAGTTGCAATTGGGATATTCTGGACACAGGGGGCGATAGAGGGCTGGGTAGCCTTTTATTAACCCTGGAAAGGGTTGTTTTAGCACATACTTACTCAAGATAAAAATTTAAAAAATTTGCAAAGTATCTCTTTAAAAGGCCTTTACATTAAGGGTTTTTGGCAAGCCCACATTTACATGTCATTGTTCAAGTATTTTCACAATAAGAGTCCAGGGCAAGCATATGTGCGTTAAAACAACAACAAAAACCAGTTCCTATCGTTTTAAGGGTTATATTGTATTGTGGTGTATAGGCTGCTCTCCAGACTTGCTATAGAGTTATTTATTCATGTGTTTTAATTTAATTAGGGCTCACGTGGATTACTGTGACATTTTTAAAATCACAGATGTATTCAGATAGCAGTATTTACTTTGTAAATGGACCTTTAAAGCTCATTGCTTGCTTTTCACCATGATGGCTGGAAGGCATTTCAAGTATGATTTGAAGTGTTTTGTGAAGGAGGGGTCTGTTGTTTCGAACCAAGGTCATTCAAAGAGATGTCTTTAACTTTCCACAGAAATCTACTTCAGAAGATCTGGAATTCCTCTTTACATTTTATGACTTGTTCCGTGGGAGCCAATTATGCTAGATGATACCCTAACTAGGCTAGTAGGTGCAGTGTTTCCCCTAGAAGTTTTTCCATCCATGGTGTAGGGGGTTGCAGAGCATCCTCCGTGAGGGGCTTGCGGGGCCGCGGCCAGGCCATATTGGATCAAGTCAGGGGTACCGTCCAAGGGGTTCTGAAAGCTTCACGAGAAGACGGTCGTAATTGCTCCACATCTGAAAAGCGCGACAGGTTCGCTGCTATGCATCGTCTATGAGAGCGGGGTGGGGGAGGGGGGTCACGAGTGGAATGTTTCGCTTCCATGCGTCTCCTGTGGGGGGATCTCGTAGGCGTGGCACTGGAATTTTAGCTGTGGCGCAGTGCCACGCTTGAGCCTGTGTAGGGGAAACACTGAGGTGTCATTTCTGGTAAATGTCTATGGTGTGACATCATTCTGGTAACGATTTGTTATAGATGGTTCTTTTTTGTTTATACATTTGTACAAGCTACTTCCTATTTATGGGATATACTTGGGAACTTTCCGTATTATGGCTATGTTGCTAATACATGCTAGTAAGCAGTTACCCTTCTGTTTGTTGGATAGATTACATTTGGACTTGGTCATTTGACAAAACATAAGGCTTCCGTAGCACAAGGAGTTTGTATATCAACACTGTTTTTTATTTTTTCAACTCTTTAGTGTGTAGATTTAGTTGTTTTTCCCTGTTTGGCCTGTTTTGATCTCTTCTGTAACTTTGTGCTTCTTTTCTCTAGGTTCTATTGAGAAGCATGTGATGACTCATGCGAGGCAGACCGCTTCCCTCAGCCAGAATCACAGTAGTTCTGAGTGGTGGGATTGTAGTCGTCCTTGGCCTCATGCTGGCGCAATGGGAGGCGACTGGCCTGAGGGTGCGTTACGATTTGGCAGGACAAAGAAAATAAGTGGGATCCTGAAAGAAGAGAAAGGCATGGCGAAGAGGAGGAACAAAAAGAAAGAGGGAATAAAACGTTCAGACCAGGAGAGAAAGCTGCACCGGAAACAAGAGAAGAAGCGCAACCGAAAGTTGTACCCTTTGCGAGGGAGGGCTGGGAATGCGGATGAGGAAGGGCGGAGCTGCAATGTTCTCCTCACTCGTTTTGAAGAAAGCTTACGCAAACAGGAAAGGTCTAAAGAAAGGGGGAAAAAAGATGGTCACATATCCAGAAAAGGGAAATGTAAGAAAAGAGAACAGGCAAAGGTGTTACCAAAAGGCAAAGTTAAGACAAAAGGCCTAGATTTTGCAAAGTGTGTTGAACTCAAAGACTTGCTACCACGCAAGCGTAGACTAGCTTCCCTCAATGCCGAAGCGGTAAACAGTTTACTACTTGAAAGAGCTGATGCTCAGCCAGCAGCCAAACAGGCCAGGAGACAAGAGGATTATGTGGAGGGAGGGGTTCCCTTGGATCCAGCCAGAGGTAATGTGCAAGGGGGTCTGAAAACTTCACAAGAAAACGGTCGTAAATGTTCCACGTCTGAAAAGCCTGATTTGTTCCAAAGTTCCAAGCTAAGCAAGAAGAGAAGTGATGAAAGTATTTGGATGAGCCAGGAATGTTTGAATGCACCTACACCGAGACGGTTGGCTGGACTTAATGCTGCAGCCCTGCTGAAGTTAACCAGCTCCTCTGCTACCAGTAAACAGAGAGCAAAGCCTACACCTACAGCAGCTAACACTTCAGAATATGTAGTCCCTGCTGCAATCTCAACCCCAAAGCAGCACCACAAGGTCAAATCCCAACACAACAGTCGTGTACAGAAAAGAAAGGGCACCAAAGCCCCCCCAGGGCCTGGTTGCTGCACAACCTGCAAAGAGAAAGTAGACTTTGAGCCCAAAGTGGAGTGGGAGACGGCCAGCTGCAACCGTTACCTGACCAATCAAGGCTATCAATCTCGTAGCATGCTAGCATACCCGCTGAAACAAGTGAAGGAAGAACAGCTGGAGGCCGAGCTGAGTCCATACTACTGCTGTCCAAATGAAGGCTCTGTGGAATACTGCCACCGCTTGGCATACTTCCTCAGTCAGCAGACCTACGGAGACTCCGAAGACCAATCGCTCAAGTCAGCAATGCCTCCTGTGAAGCCAGAGTGCCTAGTAACCTCACCATCACTCACGCATTCCCACCCACACACGGCCCTCACCCTCAGCCCTCACCCATGCCTGTGCACAGCGGACCACTGCTTCTCCAGCTACTATGTCCACATTGCCCACCCAACACACACTGGAACTAATTCAGCAACCTTAGCCACACAACCTCTCAACTTCACCTCATCCAGTTTGTGCTCCAGTCATATTAGCAGCTCCAAGCTGCTGGGACAACAAATGTCTCATGCCTCAGGGTTAACCCACCCTTCCTACTGCAACTCTGTGTCTTCTCCCTGTTATGGAGATGCCTGCGGCGTCACTGGCTACACCTACAGAGCAATGCCTCCAGTCACAAGCAGAGGCTGTTCCTTTAGTACTGGATGCACTGGATGTACGCACAGTATCAAGAAAGGTGAGTGGAAAACGTAAACACGCCTAAATGTCATCAGTATTGGGAAGAACACTCATTATAACGTAAGGAGTAGGCATGGGCGATAAATCGATTTAATGAATTAAATCAAATTTTTGTTGCGGAAGATTTTAAAAAAACTTTTATCAAATTGTTATGTAATAGCGCCTTTATTGTCCCCCCAGAGCTTCTGTAGCGTTAGTTTCACATAACCGCGACAACAACGTCACAGCACGCACACGAAACAGCAACAGCAAGCAACTCCATGGCCACCGGTGAGAGTGGGAAGTTTGTTCCTAAAAACGGAATTAAATCATCCGTTGTTTGGAACTGGTTTGGGTTTGCTGCGACGGGCGTGAAGCGTGGCACTTTTATTCCAATAGGGTGATCATTTATCCATTATTCATCTCAGAAATGAGGGTTACATTTGTCTTGCTTGTGATTAAATAAAAAACTAAATTGGCTTTAACGTGCCTTCCATTAGTACTTATTGCTGTTCTTAATAATTGAGGGGGAGAGAGAATCGGAAAAAATCGTAAATTGAATTAAAAAAATAAAATCGGAGACTTTATTTTTAGGCCGTATAGTGAGAAGGTCAACTTTATTTTGATCTGCCAGATAGAATCCAAGCTTTGATCGAAACAAAAGTGGTCTTACAACAGTTCGCTTGGGGTAGGCTGTTCTTGTGAGTGTTTGTTGAAAAACATGTCAACCTCAAGTGCATTTACATAGTTTCTTGTTAGTCGATAGGGTTAGGTACAATCTTTTCAGAATGCACTTCTCCAATCTGAACTATAGTGGTGTTGTTGACTGATAACTCAGGAAGGCCAGGGACACATAACTAGATTTTTCTTTTGGTTTGAATTAAATAAAAGCATGTGATCATTAGATTTTAAAATCCCTAAATAAATCAAATCAAATCAAAGATACTTTATTAATCCCAGAGGGAAATTAGAGTTTCAGTACACACAATTCAGAGATCAGACATACATGGGCAAGACACATGACAAGAATTGGTGACTGTGGTCATTCGCAACCCTGAGTCGCACTACCTTAATAGAGATAAGAGGGTTAAATGAGGATTGGTTCAAGTGGAGGGGGAAACAGTATTTCTGAGTTACCCTCCACAGGGAGGGCAGCTTTGCTCAGCAAAAAAAAAAAAAAAACACCTCAGACAGATATGCAACAGACTTCAGACAACACAACATAAGTGTCCACTAGGTGGGGTGGTGGGTTGAGACTATCCCCACTTCAGTTCCTGCAGCCACGATAAGCAGCGCATGTCACCTCAGTGTGGATAGGGGGAGGAGCATTGAGGGTTGGAGGGTTGCAGTGACACTGGACGCTTCAGCGGCCTTCCTGCAGTCCTGCCCAGTCTGGGAAAGGAGGCAGAGTTGAGTAGCCATAGCGATGGCACATTCCACATATCTTCTGAGGGGGGAGTTTTCGTTGGAGCCTTGCAGGCTCAAGGACGCCAGATTCCGATTAGAAATTGTTTTGGGGCCAGACAGAGATAATTTCCTCTCTGTCTTACAGTTTGTTGGCCCTCAACCTCTCAAAATCCCAATAATGGACGTTAAACTATCCCAATCTGTGCTGATTCGTCCACTCTCTCCTTGATGGCATCCATCTTTTGTGCCAATGAATGAATCTCGGCCAAAGTTCCAAGCTTACAATTCATCTCAACAATTATGTGAGTCTGTGAATTCACAGCACGGTGCAAACCATCTCTGAGCTCCGGGATCAGGCCAATATTCCTCGACAGCTCGTTAATTTTCCGGTAAGCCAGGTAGCCTCCAAGGCCAATGAGCAGGAAACCTGACACCAACACCACGAATATCCACACGTCTTCAGAGTCCTCCACAGACAGCTGAGATAAACAAATCAAGTTCCACTGTTTCCAGGAGTCCATGATGTGTCCAACTGGGTCTGTCCCGGAGGGGCACCCTGGAGCACCTTCTCCCGTTCTCATCGTTAAAAAAATGTTATCAATCGCGTTGAGAGCTGACGAGATCCATTTTAGTGAATTTCAGTTTCCAGAAAAAAATGCAGAAGCAGCCGTGCACCCAGCACACAGAGACAGACAAAGGCCTTGAGGATAAGATAGGAGGAGAGGAAAAAAGCGTCTGCACCCTCCAAGAGCTAGAAGAAGGTGGTCTGATGTTCTACAGACCATTTCTTCTTTAATTACAGTTTAATGTAATTGCTTTGCTTTGCGCATAAATGCTCTAACATTTGTGAAATGTTATTTTCAGCTAAAAGAGCATAACACATTTTGATCATCAACTGGAGAATATTTGAACATCACATTTGTAGCTCTTCACAACCCCAAATTTGGAATTTTCTGAAAGAAAACACCTCTTAAGCTTTTGAATAAATGGTTTTATGTGTAAGAAAAGTTGCTTTACTCGTTAAAATTTCCTTCCTTTCCAGAGGGTGATCACAGCCCTTCCCTGCTTGTTCCCCCCACCATGCCCATCTCCAGCTTCCCTCTCTCCAGCGTGCCCACCTCCACACAGACTAAACCCTGCCTGCTGAGCCCCCTGTCTGGGCGAGACCAGCCCCAAGCTAGGCTAAAACTAGCCAAGGAATGCCCACAGAGCACCAAGGTGTCCAACGGTTCCCTGTCCGTGGGCCGTGCTCAGCTACTGACCAAACAAGTATCGCCTGTGCCAAACCTCAGCAAACACAAGAAAATGACCCGCAGACGTGCTACGAACGGCTGGAGGCCCGTAGGGATCCCAACAGAAAGGGAAGTTTTTGTTGCGGTAGGTTAATTAGCATCTTTACAGAATGAATACGATCATGTGTTTTAGTCTCTTAGAGATTTATGCGTTTCATCCCAGGGAGAGGATGAGGCAGCTGTACGACAGTGCTACGAAGGAGTCGAGCGAGACGGTGAGGTGATACACGTAAGAGACACTGTTCTGCTACGATCTGGCCCCCGGAAGAAATCCCTCCCATATGTCGCCAAGATCTCAGCTCTGTGGGAGGACCCCAAAACAGGTGAGACACTAGAACAGATACAGCACGTGAATGAAGGATTTAATTAGCCAAGTTCACATCTGTTTCTCTTTCCCAGGAGAGCTGATGATGAGCCTTTTTTGGTACTACAGACCTGAGCACACCCAAGGAGGCCGAGATCCCAGCACACACTGTGAGGTGAGGCTTGAATGGACTGCAGCTGAGAACTAATTTTTCCCAGCAGGTTAATGACAGCTGCGCTGGAACAGTAATTGCACCAATAAAGCAGTTTGTGTGTGTCAAACACACACTCACCCCTTGTTCTAGGACTATCTTATAATGTAAATTTTGTAAGTGACTGTGGTGTACAGCATGTACTAAAATAATGTGCAAGGAGGAGGTGAGCGAAACTGCTTGTTTGTGCAAAATAACGTCGGCGCCGACTGTTGCAGGAGACATCATTATCTCTCCTCTCAGCAGCCCTGAAACTGTTGATAGCTGGTTAGCTCCTCCATCTAACCACAATGCCACAGATGATGGCGTCGCTTCGACCTCAGCCTTGCAAAAAAATAATAAAAACACCCACAATAACTGGGAGAGGAAGAGTTTCACTGTCAGAGAAAATGGATGTGTGAAAGTGCGAGGGTTCCATTAAACGTGATTTACATATGTCAGGGTATCTGCAGGTCCTTAAAAAGTCTTAAATTTGCTTTTCCAAATTTAAGGCCTTAAAAATCCTTAAAAATGACAAATAATCCCTAAATAGTTTCCAAAGGTCTTAAATTACCAAAGACCCAATAAACAAGATTCTTTTATTTCTATAAAATTTTCGTGAATTTCTAGTTCAGCATTTTTTGTGTATGATATTGGCGTAAGCGGAACCGTACACGTTCAGTTGGTTGTGAAAGGGGGCTATTTTTAGTGGGAGTTTGCGCCATGGGGAAGTGCAACATTAATGGTAACTGGATGGCTAATCCCACATTCACGACGTGGTTAGCACCGGTTCCAGGGAATAGCTGGAAATTATAGCTTAATTTTAATTTAAAAAAATAGCTTACATTTGGTCAAGGTGGCCTTAAAAAAGGTCTTAAAAAGTCTTAAATTTGGCTCCCTTAAACCTGCAGACACCCTGATAAATATTTATAAATTTATATCACAGTTGAGAAAATGCTCCCATTACTTCAGCACATTAGGAAACACTTGTAGATGATGTGATGCTGATCACCTACTGTTGGTTTCAGAATGAGATTTTCGCCTCTCGGCACCAGGATGAAAATAGTGTGGCCTGCATAGAAGACCGATGCTACGTTCTTCCACTCGCCCAGTACTGTAGGTGAGTAAACGTCAGAGCTGTCTGCCATGTTTGTAGTCAGTGCTGTGACAAAGTATTTACTCCCTTACAGAGTTTTTGTTCCGGCTCACCAAACAGATAAAATGCTGTTTTCTAATGTTCTTTTCAGTTCTTTTGGCTTTGAAAACAGTTTTCTGATCTGAAACATTTCAACGTGAAATGCTTATTTATTTTACCGTCGGTTAGGGCTGGACGCTAAATATATTTTATTGAATAATTTGAATTTGCTGTTTGTAAAGTTTGAATTTAGGCAAAATATGGATTTTTTAAATTTATTTTTTGCTCTCCTTGGGCTTTCATGGTTAGGATAAGTTAAGCCCACCTGCATCTCATAACCAGTGTTGGGCATCTTATGTTTAAAAAGTAATTAGTTATAGTTACAAATCACATTTTCCAAAAAGTAACTCAGTTACCACATTGTAAAAGTAATTAGTTACCTAGCAAAGTAACTGACGTAACTTTTATGTTCTGTAACACAGTTACATATCTGAAAGATGTTTTAACTGAATGATCTTTACTATCTAGAATGAACATCTCAGATACTCAGTAAGAACATTCTCAATAGGGCTGCACGATATTAGGAAAACCTGCGATATTCGATAACGATTAATATTGCGATGACGATATTACTTGCGATAAATAAAAACTAAACACAGGAACAAAAATAATCAAAACAGACATAAAAAATCATAAAAATGAGAAATGCAAAAGATGTGAGGAAAGGGAAAAAGAAAATGAACAAGAAAAGGCAATCAGTGGATCCAGGGAAAAGCAGATTCAGCAGAACGAGCAGAACAAAGCTAACTCAGGTGTTTGCTAACCATCAAAATTAAGTGCCATCCGCCTTGGGGGCGGGCATTTAACCTATGAGAACTCGCCCAGTTGGCCAAATGAGTGAAGAGCTTTATTTAGGTGTTAAAAAACATCATGCTTCCATTTGATTGACAGAATGCGTTATGTGTAGCAAACATTTGAGCTGACCATTCAATGCGATATTTATCTGTTCTTTGCAATATGCAAATTGTGCATGCTGATATCGCGATAACGATATATTTACGATATATTGTGCAGCCCTAGTTCTCATGGATTTCTGGAATGTTAATTTCTACTGGGAACAATAGAATTATAGATATCTGGAATACATATCCAGTCTGCCTAATAAATGTTAAAAAGTCCACCTTAAGCGTGGCGCACAGCGGAGGCGGACGCGCCGCCTCACTCCCGTGTCGTCGTTTTAAATAGACATTACAAAACAGAACGGCTTTACAGCACAAACCCAGCCGCAGTTTTTATAACTTCAAAGTACTATTGATCTTAAAATATTCTAATAAATGGTGTACTTACCCATTTTTAATTAATTAGTCTAACAAAAGGCGGCAAGTCTGATCAAGTATAAACTTTGGTATTTTTACCTTTTGTAATATATGGTTTTAATTACTTTTACTTGTACTTTTTCGGTTGTTTCCTCAGATTTTGTGCCTTGGTAAAGCGGCGGGCTGAAGGAGCCCCACCTGGCAGGGCCAGTGTGGTGCCCTTCCGCCCAGACTTTGCCCCCCCCTCCCATCGCTGCGTGCCCATGGATGTCGACCCCGAGCTGGTGTACCTCTGCAGGCACGTCTACGACTTTCGTTACGGGCGCATCTTGAAGAACCTGCAGTAGTGGGAGCAAAAGGCACCTTTTGAAAGAAACCATCATGCAGCTTCACCTCCTGCAGAGGAGGGGCACCAAAGGACAGACCCACCCACCCCTCAGATGTGGAGGGAAAGTGAAGAGGGGAGGGGCTTGGTTTTGGCTAGCATACTGACAGATTATGAAGCACAGATTCCTTTACTAATACGATGGAACGTGAGATTAGAGCACCAGTGATGGTTGGAAAAGCAAACAATTCATCCATCGACTCAGATGTTTTAGTTTCATTAAAGCTCGTGTCCCACCCCCACATCCCATTCCTGCCAGGGATGTTTCTGTTCGAGCCGTGTTCCCCCTGAAGCATCTCAGCACAACAATCACGTTTGTTCCATTCGTGGGCTGCTGCTTCACGGATGGTCCGGCGCCGAGGTGCTGCTGGGGAATACGAGTCTGCTCAGAGCTAACGACGCTCCACCAGCCGGGGCAAAACGACTCTGGATGTTTCTGTTGGAGAACGGAGAGCAGACGTTGTCCTTGCGGTTAATTTAACGAGTAGATGCTTTTTTTTTTTTTTTTTTTATTTAAATCAAGCCTAACAAGCACCTTTACATCAGTCTGCTCCCTGATTCTCTACACAAACTTACTTCACCTAAATAAATAAGAAGTAAGCCTGGATCCCACTGGGCTGCAGTGAGACAAAAACACACCGACCGACCTGGCGGGCAGGTATAACGCTGTCGTACCTGCAAGTAAATCCAGGCAAACTTTCATCTCGCAGTTTAATCACGGACTCGTTCCATTTGAAAAACAAGGAAGGATTTCACCGAACTGGTTTCGTTTTAATCCCATAAAATCAGATTTTTTTCTAGATTGAACAAGTGGCTGACAGGTGTGGATATGAGCAGAGGGCAGAAACAATACCTTTATTTAAAATGGCCAACAGCACTTAATCTAAAATGCAAAGAATGATCCATTTAAATAAAAAAGCATCAATTTGACCTCCTCTCTACAAAACCTCAGCAACAATGTAAAATTCAGAATTCCTACTGTGTAAAATCGGATCTTGCAACTAAACGATTTTTTTCCACCAGGAACTCCCGTGTCCTCCCTCACGCTTCCCCCTCCTTGCTGGCACTTGTTCCCATGATTCATTGCACTAACAGATTCCTTTATAACAACACGATTGTTTGTTTTGAAACCAGCTGCTAATATATTAGTGAGACCGGGGTCATATTCTACATCATCTGTTTTAGGGCTGCACGATATTAGGAAAACCTGCGATATTCGATAACAATCATTAATATTGCGATGACGATATTACTTGCGATAAATAAACTTAACTCAGGAACAAAAATAATCAAAAACAAAAATAAAAACAATCATAAAAGTGAGAAAAGCAAACGATGTGACGAAAGGGAAAACGAAAACAAGAAAAGGCAATCAGTGGATCCCAGGAAAAGCAGAATCAGCATAAAGAGCTGAACAAAGCTAACTCAGGTGTTTGCTAACCATCAAAATTAGGTGCAATCCGCCTCGGGGGCGGGCATCTAACCTATGAGAACCCACCCGATTGGCCAAATGGGTGAAGAGCTCTATTTGATTAGTTAAAAAAACATCATGCTTCTGTTGGATTGACAGAATGCATTATGTGTAGCAAACATTTGAGCTGACCATTCATTGCGATATTTATCTGTTCTTTGCGATACGCATATTGCGCATGCTGATATCGCGATAACGATATATTTACGATATATTGTGCAGCCCTAATCTGTTTGCATTTGATGAAGGAAACAATAACGGCTGCTTTTGTCGATGAAAACTGTAGATTTCTGTGAGCAGTAGTGGAGACGCCCAGCTGGAGTCATTCCTTTTGTTTGTAATCAGTTTTGACCCGTGCTCTATGGATATAATATATAATATATATGTACGTGTTCACATCCATGTGATTAGATTTGCAGAAGGCGGCAGGATGGAGTCCTGACTTTCTGTGTGGACAAACGTAGCACTGTGATGGATGCGTGATTGGAAAGCAGGTGTGTGTGTGTGTGTGTGTGTGTGTGTGTGTGTGGTGTGTATGTGTGTGTGTTTGACAGTCGGGGGTGGGGGTACTTTAAAATGAGTTGTGGCCAATTTCAAATCGTGCTCTTTGTTTGCCTTTTAACCTGCAAGTGTTTTCCTGTCACTCGAGTAGTGTCGGATTGTGTGTGTGTGTGTGTGTGTGTGTGTGCGTGTGTGTGTGTGTGTTCCTTTTCAAAGATATAAAGAGTCCCCCGATAGCTTTCCCGCATGGTGATATTTGAAAAGTTGTAAAAGTTGCCCCCACACACACTAAAGCCATCTTTAACGTCCCGCCTGTGCGAGCTAATCCCAAACTAAATCAAATCCAGATAATTGGGTTGTCTTTTTCTTTTCTTTGTCTAATTTCAGAAGTTTCTCTCCCCTTATTATTCAAATAAGTAATATATATTCTCCTACTTTAATATTTTATTATGTCGATTTCCTAGAATGACGTATGCAATATAGTTTTTTAGACTATTTTTGGAAAACCAACCTAACAAATCTAGAATATGCATTATTTTGTTAATTTCAGATACGTTTCAAATTGTGACAGTGTTAACTGACCAAATGAAAGAAGAAAAAAAGATTGAAGGGACTGGTTGTGGTCACGTGATCTCCATCCCTTCTTCCAGGAAATGAACATATCTAAGTCCAGGAAGCACCACACACTCTTTTTGAACAATGCACCATGTAGAATATTTGCAAAATCAGTGATGATTCTATTTAAAGAAAGAGTTTTATATTTAAATGAAAAACAAAAACAAAAAACTATTAAATATATGAAGATTTAACTTATTTGGAATTACTTTGTCTCATTGATGAACTTTATCTTGTGATCCAGGATAGAATTAGCTTTCTGTTTGTTTGTGACTCGATGAGATTAATGGCAGAAACGTAACCGTTTAGATTTCCAGTGTTATGTTAGGAGGGTGGAGACGAGACCAAAATACAGCTGCCACCTTTCGCCTCCGCAGACAGAACAGAGGCGCTCTGATTTGATTTGACCTCCTCGGAGACTTGGAATGCCCGAACCTGTCCGGCCTTAAGGGTTACGTGAGCTTTCATTGGGTAGTTCTTTTTAGGAAGGAGATGAGCAGTATGGAAGAGACAAGACGTAGGAGTCAAGTTGTCCCTCAACAACTCGTAACTAAAGCTAGAAGTTTTACCCTTCTGGGACTTCTAAGGATTAGAACCATTTTCCAAGGTAATAATTATAATTATAATTTACAAGCACGTCTTTGAATTCTATTGTGGATTGTTCTCCCAACTCTTATTCTGGTTTAAGAGTTGAGCCACAGCTAGATGTTTGTTATATCCACCAACAAGCCCCCAGCACAGTTCTGGTTGATGTGTCGTGGTGGTTTTGGTGAATTTCATCGACACTGGTTTGTTTGCTGACATGGACTTGACTTTTATCACAGCTGACACGTTTTTAATTCTGTTGAGGTTGGAGCTTTGGGATGACCGTTACTGGAGTTTAACGTGAGTCGGATTTCTCCAATCAGGAACCAGCTCTGATGTGTTTGGGGTCAACGGCCTGTTGGAACACCCAACCATGCCAACCGTCAAGCTGATGATTTCAGGTCGAGTTGCATAATTTGGAGACTGCCCACTTTGCTCACTGAACCAGCCCCATATCATGATGCTACCACCACCATGCTTGACAGTTGTTCAACGTTCTCCGGTTGGAAAGCCTCTCCTTGACTCCTCCATACTCGAGCTTTGTCTCGTCTGAGCTCAAAACTGTTTTCCAGAGGGTATTTGGCTCATCCAGCTTCGTACTTAAGTTTGACCTTCACTTTTGGAGTAGGAGTGTTTTTCTTGGTGTGCGCCCACTCAGTCCATGGTGATGTAAAACTAGCTTCACACTCCCAACAGTTTCCAGTTCATGGTAGGTCTGAGTGTAATTGGTTCTCTGGTTACATCTGTACATTATAAGTACCATCATAACTACCGATAACGACCCAAACGAAGAGAGAAAATCCACAATAAATTCAAATGCTGACGTCTATATCGATAATTAAAAGCTCCAAATTGACATTTGTGTCCATAATGGGTGCTTAGGAAAGAGGGAGATGATTTAGGACACCCTCCATGCAGATCAGGGGTCCTTTTCCTACAGCTGTTTGCCTCTTAGAGGGCAGAAACTGTCCCAACAGCGTCTCTCTTCTTGAAAAAGCAGTTATTGGAAGCTCATCAGACCACGTGTGACAAACCCCCTAAGCGCTGGCCAGTCTTGTGGAAAGCATGGACTAGATTGTATGTTGGCATAACTTGATTACTCACCGGCTTTGCATGGGCTACAGTTACATCCTCCGTTGTCGTGACAACAAGGCTGGGCAGCACTCGGGGAACAGAGAAAAGTTTCAGCATACTCTCGTGGTCTGCAGCGGCAGATGAAAAGCTGAGCAACCTTCATCGTTGCGTCCCAGAAGGCACCTCGCTCACTCCATTAGACGAAACGAGAGCTTCTGCTTTCTCTGGCCTGTAATGATGCTCATTGTTTGCATATATTTTCATATATATTTGTAAAATATGTGGGATGTACATTTTAGATATTTTTGGAGTAGAAAGAAATGTGTGTATCAGAGTATTGTCCCCTTTGGAAGATCTCTTGGATTTTTTTTAAGAATATATCATCCCGACTGATTTAATGTATCATTGAGAGAATATTTATAAAATTTAAGTCCTTTGTGCAAACTTTGTGTGGCTCTTCATTTTTGACTGTTTAATCACAGTTCTGGCAGATTAAAGGAATGCTCTTCAAGATGAGTTAAATTTAGATTCCTCATCTAACGGTTAAAGGTGAGTAAATAAGGTGCTGAGTTTACTTCATGTGCTAAACAGGAAACGGGCGGATGTTGTAATACTATAAAGCGTCCACTGGAGTTCAGTAGTGAGACACCAGGTTCAGACTCAGACTTCCTGCTGACCTCGTTTTTTTTTGTAGTTCATGGTCATCTGTTCATGTGAGTACAACAGGAGACGTTAACCTCCATGGTCTCTGTCAGCAGACTCATAATCTGCCTGGACCTTAAACCCCATTCAGGCCACGGGTCACAAGGAGTATTCAGCAGAGACGGAGTCTCTAAATAATACCATTTGTATGTGTTGACTCATCCCGCCTCTCGGTGACCTCCGGGCTAATTTAGGACTCCTTGAAATTCTAACAGCAAATTAATTCATGTTTAATTTTTCTACATTTAGTAAAAAAGTTGTCCATTGACGTGAGTTTGGTCAATTTTTACTGGGAGTAAAAGCAGTTTAGATTGTTTTAACTGTGTCTGTCAACAATAATTTTGGGTAGGGAGACATTTAAATTGTTTAAAACAAGTTGATTACCTTTTTTGCCTGAACTACGCCTGTTTTGAAATGTTTTACACCCTGTAGGGCAGGGCTATTCAATTCCGGGCCTTGAGGGCCAGCATCCAGCACGTTTCTGTTTTAACTCTGCTTCAACACACCTAATTTCAATTAGTAGATGATTAACAGGCTTTTGCAGAGCCTGATGAGCTGCTGCACAGGTGATTCAACACTGAATCTAGTGTGTTGGACCAGGGAAACCACTAAAACGTGCTGGATACCGGCCCTCGAGGCCCGGAATTAAATTGGCCTACAGCAGGGCTATTCATCTATTTCTTTTGAACAAAAACCAACTATATAGATATTAAAAACATAATAGTCATAAATAGATTATGTTATAGGCAAAAGCTTGGATTCATCATGCTCTTAATTTAATAATGTTTGGACCACAGTCGGTTTTGCAACTCATCTAGAATCCACAGGTTGAAACTGAAGACTTTCTCAATATTTCAGCAGATACTACTATGTAATACAAATTTCACTGCAGTGAAAATGTTTGTAAACCAAAGATTTCATGATTTTTTTAAAGAAACGTTGGACATCTGAGCTGTTTTAGACAGCAGAAATGAACTTGCTTCATTTGGACTAGCCGTTAGCTCATTATTCCTGTAAGATGTAAACTCCATTTCTCCACACAGAGGCTGTTAAGGAAGCCATCTGTGACTAATCTTTGTCTTTTACATAGAAACACGTTAAAATGGCAGAAATAGTGTTTACATAGAATAAACAGCTGAATTGTTATTAAAGTTAGCTTATTTGTTCAAATTTAATGAGTTTCAGACACAAGGTCAGATAGTTCACTTTTTATTTTGTGTCTTTTGAAACTCAAGACATGAAATAAAACACACAGGCTAAATGCAGTAGATAAAATACGTATAATAGCAGATTAGAATGGTAGAACGGTGTTAGACGATACCAGCAAGCAGCAAATGTTAAAAGTTGTTAAAACAAACATACCCCGACCAAAATAAATTATAAAACAAATCAATCAAATCAAAGATACTTTATTAATCCCAGAGGGAAATTAGAGTTTCAGTACACACAATTCAGAGGTCAGACATACATGGGCAAGACACATGACAAAAATTGGTGACTGTGGTCATTCGCAACCCTGAGTCGCGCTACCTTAATAGAGATAAGAGGGTTACATGAGGATTGGTTCAGGTGGAGGGAAAAAAGGCACTTCAGAGTTACCCTCCCACCAGGAGGGTAGCTTTGCTCTGCAAAAAAGCACCTCAGACAGATATGCAACAGACTTCAGACATTACACAAAATAAGTGTCCACTAGGTGGGGTGGTGGGTTGGGACTATCCCCACTTCAGTTCCTGCAGCCACGATAAGCAGCGCATGTCACCTCAGTGTGGATAGGGGGAGGAGCATTGAGGGTTGGAGGGTTGCCTTGACCCTGGAACATTTCAGCGGCCATCCCGCAGTCCCGCCCAGGCTGGGAAAGGAGGCAGAGTTGAGTTGCCATAGCGACGGCACATTCCACATATCTTCTGAGGGGGGAGTTTTTGTTGGAGCCTTGCAGGCTCAAGGGTGCCAGATTCCGAGTAGAAATTGTTTTGGGGCCAGACAGAGATAATTTCCTCTCTGTCTTACAGTTTGTTGGTCCTCAACCTCTCAAAATCCCAATAATGGACGTTAATCCATCCCAATCCGTGCTGATTCGTCCACTCTCTCCTTGATGGTATCCATCTTCTGTGCCAACGAATGAATCTCGGCCAAAGTCCCAAGCTTACGATTCATCTCAACAATTATGTGAGTCTGTGAATTCACAGCGAGGTGCAAACCATCTCTTGCATCAAGAATGCAAGCGCCATTATAAAAGTTGAGGATTAACCTGGAAATGAGGATTTAAGCTTGTTTCTTACTAAAACAAAGGATGCAAAATATTAAAGAAACAGTAGGAGCATTCAGGAAACTTTCTGGGCCTGTGATGGGCAGGTGATCTCCCCAGGGTGTCGTCCCCCCCCCCCCCCCCCCCCCCCAGCTCTCGCCCAGAGACAACAGCCCCTGGCCTTCCACCAGCAACAAGTGGGTAAACATCTAAAATTCTTGTCACTAATCCAAATGTTTTGATTTCTTTGAATTTTCAAAAGCTTCATGTTTTCTCATTCAAATGTAGAAAATCCAGTAGAGTTTCAGCTGCCAAACCCTTCCTGTTTTTGTTTATTTTTTCGAGCAGAAGCCTGATGGCGCGCGTCAGAGATGAGCCTCTTCCTGTAGTTCCCAGATCAGAAACCCGAATAATTGCGTAAAAACAACTCCTGCGGGAGCGCTCTTAATTCAAATGAGCACTTCCTGTATGAGACCAGATCAGCAAGTGGACACATCTGCTGGGGACCGAATCAATCCAACAAACTGCAACATGGACAAAGAGAGGACTTACACAGGAGGGGGACCTCAGCACAAACACCTAACCAGCTTTTCATCCAGCCTTGTTTCCTTCTCTCTTGGTCTAATTACCACATCCGGCTTATTGTCCTCCTGATGACTGTAATTAATCAAGTTCGGCTGCCTAATCTCTGGATCCTCATCCGCACAGCACACCAGGGCCAGCCACACCGGGTGCTAGCCTGATGTCAGCTCTTTTGGACACAGTAATTGTGTGCTTGTCTGCAACTTTGCGTGCAACTGCAAATTCCACAGGCTCATCTTGCTTGTTGTTTATTTTAAAGTCAGGAGTGTGTTTTTCAACTGGGCATTAATGGTAAAAGTGTCAAAAAGTTTTTCTTCTCTTCCCTTCATCACTCGTCCCAGGACTCCCTGAGTCTCGTCCTCACTTGAGCTGCAGATAGATTACCGTGTTTTTAATCTGCTCTCTGAGTGACATCACCCCCTCCACACACTCCTTACAGGACACGGGGTGAGGGAGGGGGGGGAGGGAAAGCTGGACCGGGCAGGGAAGGTGAATCAGCTCAGCAGGAACACACCGGCTCACTCTTATCTTCCTTCATCATCGTCATGGCAGCGGAGGGGGACACAAACATGGAGGAGATGCTGGATCAGGACGTGGGGATGGAGGTCCGAGGCCTGCTGAGGAGACCCTCGCTGAAGGAGAGCTATCACGGTGAAGCCCTGTTGGCACCGGACACGGACTTCATGACAGGTACATTGGAGAAAGTGTGCTCGACTACAGCTACAAATATTTTACAAATATTTAATTAGAATTAAAAACTGGGGAGATAATCCAGTTTAAATCTGATCTACTGAGGCTGATTAATAAACTTTTGTTGAATAATTTGTCATTATTAAAAACGAGAAGAAGAAATGGAATCAACTGGGATCACAAAGCTCTTCAAATGGCTGCATAATCTCAAAGGAATTTTAAAGATTAAAATGTATGCATTTTAATTTTCACAATAAATGTGTATAATTGATCTTTAATCTGGAATCTGCTGCACGTGCATGACTAAATTCAGGGATGTCTGGTTAGATTAGCATAAACTGCGTCCGGGGAGATTCTTCACAGCTGAGTTGAAGCAAAGACTGAGCTGTGGGTTTGCTAATTCTCTCACAGCATGAGGATTATGTGCTGCTCTAATCCCAGTCCCATATGGAGTGTGTGGAGGTGGCGTGATGATGGAGTCACAGCCAGGACTGAAACAAAAAGAGAAGATCACAGAATCAGTGCTGTCCGGGGTGGAGGTTACTTCCACAAGTTAAATGCAGAAACAATTAAACTCAGTTTTTCTTTTTCAGGCTAATCTACACGTTACTGTTGGATTAATTAAAAAAAATCTGACAGCAGCAGTAAATTTAATCATGTGGTTAATTCAAGATGGATCATTTACTCTCATCTTAGATTTGTCCATTTTCCACCTATCAGTTGAAATGTTTAGCATTAGCACTTTCACTCTATTTGTTTAGATCAGGGGTCACTAACCCGGTGCCCCCAGGAGCCCTTTAGGTGCCCTTTGGCCTGTTCTAAAAATAGCCCAATGCACCGCTCAGAACAGTTTAAAATGTTTGTAAACAGAGATATAATTATTTCCTGCTGCGGAAAAGGGTGGCTTGCCAACTCCGGGTCGAGGGAGAGGTCCTGCCTCAAGTGGAGGAGTTTAAGGATCTCGGGGTCTTGTTCACGAGTGAGGGTAGGAGGGATCGGGAGATCGACAAGCGGATTGGTTCGGCGTCTGCAGTGATGCGGACGCTGAGCCGATCTGTCGTGGTGAAGAGGGAGCTGAGCCAGAAAGCCAGGCTCTCGATTTACCGGTCGATCTACGTCCCAATCCTCACCTATGGTCATGAGCTTTGGGTAATGACCGAAAGAACGAGATCGCGGATACAAGCGGCCGAAATGAGTTTCCTCCGTAGGGTGGCCGGGCTCAGCCTTAGAGATAGGGTGAGGAGCTCGGACATTCGGGAGGGACTCGGAGTAGAGCCGCTGCTCCTCTGGAGCGAAAGGAGTCAGTTGAGGTGGTTTGGGCATCTGGTCAGGACGCCTCCTGGACGCCTCCCTGGGGAGGTGTTTTGGGCATTTCCTGCCGGCAGGAGGCCCCCGGGTCGACCCAGGACACGTTGGAGAGGTTACATCTCCAATCTGGTCCGGGAACGCCTTGGGGTCCTGCCGGAGGAGCTGGTGGAGGTGGCCGGGGAGAGGATGGTCTGAAGCTCTCTAGTTGGGATGCTGGCCCCGCGACCCGGACCCGGATAAGCGGAGGAAGACGACGACGACCGCTGCAATTTTTTTAAATCACATTTTATGTGATTAAAACCATAGCAGCAGAGATGGCTGACAGAATTGTGGGAACTACAGAAGAACAAAGCTGATGAGTCATAAATGAAGCTCTAGGAAAGAGATGGTGGAAGCTAGACTTAGGTCAGATGTGAGCATTTGTGAGCACAGAATGGTTTGATGCCCAGAAAGAGGCTACCTTTGCTTTAAGGAAGCTGATGGACAAGTACAGAGAAGGTCAGGATGTGCATCGCTGTAGATTTAAAGAAAGGTGCTCAGAGAGGAGCTGTGGTGCGTGAGGAGGTCTTGATTGGCAGATGGTGCAGAACGTGTGTGAGAGCTGTGAGACAGCAGTGAGGTTTGATGTAGGAGTGACAGAGGAGCTCGAGGTGGAGGCGGAGTGCATCAAGGATCGGCTCTAAGCCCCTTCTTGTTTGCTTTGGTGATGGACAGACTGACAGATGATGTCAGACAGGAGCCTCCATGGTCTACGGTTTTTGCATATGACATGGAGAGCGCAGGGTGCAGATAGAGGAAAGACTGGTGAGGTGGAGCTATGAACTGGAAAAAAGAGGAACGAAGACAAACTTCATGTGTGTAAATGAGAAGGGCACAAGTAGAATGGTGATGTTACGGAGTAGAAATAAAGATGGAAGACGATTTTATGGTGGAAAAGAGAAGTGTGTGAAGCAGGTTTGAATGAGTGGAGACAAGTGTCGGGTGTGATAAAAGGGTTTCAGGTGTAGAAGACAGTGGTGAGAGCAGCCTTGTTGTCTGGTTTAGAGACAGTGTCCACGAGGACAAGACAGGAGGCAGAACAGGAGGTTGCAGAGCTCAAGATGTTGAGGCTCTTTTTAGGAGCGGCGAAGATGCGTAGGATCCAGATAATGAGGACATCAGAGCTCATGTCAGATGCAGGGTTAAAGTCAGAGAGGACAGACAGATGGTTTGGACATGTCCAGAGGAGAGACAATGATTACATAGGTAGAGGGATGCTGAGGTTGGATCCACCAGGCAGGAGGCTTAGAGGAAGACTAACAAGGAGATTTATGGTGTAGTGAAAGAGGACATGAGGTTAGTTGGTGTGAGGGTAGAAGATGTAGGAGATCTGACTAAATGGAGACAAATGCTTAGCTGTGGAGACTCCTGAGAGGACAATCACATGTATAATTGAAAACGATAATTCAAAAGGCTTAAAATATCTTTATTATACATGAAGTTTAGTTCAACTCAAACCTAATCTAGGTCAAAGGTTAGTATTGTATGCATGACTAAACTTGGTGTATCAATCTGGTAGCCTTTCACATAATGGTGAAGCAGCTCCCAGCTTCACAAAGGTTGGTGACCCCTGGTGTAGATGTTTGGAGCTGGGGATTATGTGGAAACATAATGAGTGGCTGTAAATGTCTCTGAATAATCTCAGTTTAGAGAAATGGATTAGTTCAGACTAGATTGATAAGCTATCGGCTAGTCTGAGTGGGGTAAAATTTGTTTCTTTTGTTGCAAAGCAATTCTAATCTCAATTTTATAGTATTTCATGGAAACTATTTATGAACATTTACATCTCAGTTAATACTAATATTATATTATATTAATATTAATTCATATTAAATCTATGAGGTTTGTTTGAATGTCAGTGGTAGCAGCATTTTGCTGTAGCACTTCCATTGCTTTCTGGGATATCATCATATTTCCACCATGACTTGATGACATCATAAATGACTTTGGACATGACTCAGGCTTCCCCACTGCTTTAGTTGGACTTGAGCCTATCGGCCTACATGATATCACTCAGGATCATCGACATATAATCAATTTCCCTCTGGGATTAATAAAGTATTTTTGAATTGAATTGAATTGAATTGAATATAAATATTGGACAATGGATTTCCATAGACTGCAATAATGAGTTTTTATGCTAAAATGGGAGGTGGCCACCACCGCCATTTTGACCGTGTCACAGGTTCCGTCAAGCCCAGACAATTCCACAAAAGGGAAGAGAGGTGGAGCTGAGGGTGGGGCTGTAAGGCTGGGATCAACTGACGACACCCGGTCGAACTAGCTACAAGCTAACCTGAAGCTAACCCAAAGCTAAGGCGGAGGTGGGAGCTAAGCTAACGGAGGTAGCAACCTAGCTACAACCGGAGTTAACTGTGCACAACACCAGAGCTTCTGAGTCAGAGGTACGCCGGGCTGACCGCTGGGTAAAACCGGGTGGAACACAGAGGTCTCCGAGACCTCCACAAGCCGGCAGCCGCACAGCAGACAAGCGCCGCTGTGATCTGAGTTGCCACTGGGGAGAACCGGGTGGAAAGGTTTCCATCCCAGAGCTCCACAAGCCGGCAGCCCGCGCAGCAGACAGAAGCCGCGATCAGACAGAGATGCACCGAGCTGCTGGGAGGGGAGAAGAGCTCCACAAGCCGATAGTTAGAACCCAGCTCCACCAACATGTTATATTTCAACCCATTTTCTAAAGTGCAGCATATGTTAAATGCACTGGGTATTACCCTATTACATTTAAATTTCATGGTTAAACAGTACATGTTAAAATCTAAGCTCAGCTCGGCAGTGACCTAAAATACATAAATATAATTTTACTTACCGAAAAAAATGAAGTGGAGACTCCTTGGACGCTCTATTAGTGCAATTAATGCCACAGCAAGTCATTTTGTCCAACAATTGCACAAAAAATATCCAAAAGAGAATACACAAACACAGAGACTCAAAATCCCGGATCAGTTTCCAAGCCAGACCGAGGCTCTACTGAGACCTTTCCACGGAGCTAGCTCTGTGGTCACGTGGGTCTGATGCTCATTAATTATACAGAATTTTAGGCATTTAATACACTTAAACAGAAGAGTGAGAAAAAAATTCACCCCCCTCAGAGTTGTCATGAGTGTAAACTAGATAATTTAAACAAAACACATGTTTTGGTACCAGGCTCTAAACATGTTTATTTCTGCTGTGAAATTGGTATTTTTAACATGGGAGTCAATGAGGATTTGTTCACTTCTGACACCAGCCCCTAGTGGATGAGGGTGGAACTGCAATTTTTGGTACTTCCGGGATTGCTCCAATTTTTGAGCCGCATCGTGGGGGCTTGCCCAGGATCAACAAGTGTCTCACTTTGATAAATTCATACAATGTAATTAAATTACATTTTTAGTCAAAGTTTATGAATTGGATTTGACTTGGGACTTGCGCGTCTCACGATTTAACCTGGTTTGAGGCTTGAATGGAGAAAAAAATGCTAAAATTATGACCTGATCTTGTTCCCTTGCATGGACACTTATTGTTGAAGCTTTACTGATTCAGAATCACCGAGTGGCTAAGCTAACAAGATCCGTTGCAGGGTGGCATTTGGACCTGACTCGTCAAACTATTTTAATCAAAGTGAAATTTGAGTCAAATAAACGGGTTGATCTTCACGAAGCATCACAACAGCTAGGGTCCTGGTTAGAAACCACCTACTCACCTATTTACAACCCTCACTTTAGCAAGATTCCTGCTTGCTGGAGCAATTTTTACCTCATCTATCTGTATTTAGGAAGCATTAGTTACATTCGTCCTCTGTTGACCTGTGCGCGCGCACGCACACACACACACACACACACACACACACACACACACACACACACACACACACACACACACACACACACACACACACACACACACAAAGCCAGGGCAGACGTTTGCTGACGTGCTATTCAAATTTCAGGTCTACTTCTGATTTAGTGACATGTAGCTTATGTGTGTGGGCGTGGTCCCAGAGATTAACGTTGGGATTAACGATGCACTCAACACACATGCCCATGTGCGCGTGCACACACACACACACACACACACACACACAGACATGCGAGAGCAGAGACAATTCAGGCCGAATTGAACGACTTCTTAGTTTTTAAGCACGATTAACCCCACCCCCACCTTTATACACACACACACACACACACACACATAAACACACACACACTTGTGCGCACACTCACTCAGCAAAAAGGCTTAAGAGCTCTACAAAACACAAAAGTGTGTCCGAGATCAAAGCAGCAGCGCCCTCCTGCTTTAACTCCATTTTGGACCCAGAGCAGCGGAGACGTGTATCTATGGAGGGGATGAGACCTTGGTGGACACCGTCCAAGTGAGATGGAGGGGGACCAGGGTTTTCTGATCGGAGGAGGGAAGAGGAATGAAAGACTTTGCTCACGAGAAGAGAAGAAGAGGAGGAAGATATGTGGGGCGGTGGAGGGGGCTGCGTGCGTCCAGCAGAGATACCACGGTCACGCTTCAGCATCCAGCTGCTCACATGGTACCCAAGTCTCATCCAATGTTTGGTTCTGGAGCCAAAGATGGGGACGCCAATGAAAAATAATGATTGTTTTTCTTTGTCTGTATAATGGAGGGTGGGCTGGGTCCAGCTGTGCTTTGACCTCATTAGCAAAGTGGGTTTTAAAGTGTTTTAAGTATTCTTTGTAGCCTTTGTGAGCGTGTGTTTATGATTTTTTTATTTCTTAGAGACCGTTTATGGTGGGTTTACTTTTAAAACAGTGGACACTTACGTCCCGCTGTGCTTTGAGTAATGTAATGTGCTTTAAAGGGTTCATGAGACAATCTGTCCCTTTTGGAGAACGTACAGCTTTCTATCCAGGAACCACATTTGGTACCAACTTCCTGTTTTGTCTCTTTCCATCAATCTAACACGCTTCATCTCCCTTTTCCTCTTCCAGACGACCGCAGCTCAGCGACCAGCGGCCTGGATGTGACCGACCGCCTTACCTATCTCGAGCAGAGGATGCAAATGCAGGAAGATGAAGTCCAGCTGCTAAAGATGGCCCTGGCAGATGTTCTCAAGAGGCTCAACATCTCTGAGGAGCACCAGGCTGCAGCAGCAGCAGGAAGGAGAGCACCAGGAGTCAAAGGTGAGTAAACACCTGTGTGACATCAGTGTTGTTCTAAAGAACACCAGGGACTGCTGCAACTAGACTTCATATATATCTTTTCTTTTTTTAAGAACACAAATAGAAAAAAACCATAACTGTATTTAGAAAAACATTACACTGTAAAAATAAAACGTTGAATTTACTCAACCAAGTTACGTCCACTGGTTCCACTAAACTTTGCCACTTAAAGAGCAAGTCACCCCCCCACCAGAGTCTTATTCCACTTCATGTTTGAAAAATGCAACTAATGCTGTTGCCTGGCAGACCGAGAGGGTGGAGCCGCTAACAAATACACACACAGGCTCAAAACAAGATTGTGACATCATAATGTACCAGCTAATGTCATAGTGTACCTCTTAGCCAATAGCGATGGCAGATTTAAATGTAAATGCAGTGTAGAGATTTTACCTGACGACGGCGCAACACTGTCAGTTTCATGCAGATTATTTAAATTTTAACTAAGATGCACTAAAGTGCCAAATTATTGACTCCGCGTGTCTACAGCACGATTAGACACTCATTTATATAGTTTATCAGCAAAAAATAAGTTGATTTTTGGGGTGACTTCCTCTTTGAATGTAAAGAGAAATATTTATTTTTTATGTTAGAAGTAAGTGTATATTTCTTGTATACGTTGTATGCTAACTTGGTTAAGTAAATCCAACGTTTCATTTCTTACAGTGTACTGGTATTGATTTTAAATCATATTTATTTCAGGTTTTGCTCATGTCTTTTTTTTAAACAATAGTTTTAGCTCGTGTCTCCTCAAAGACAGAAACTTTCTGAAGGTGGTCCAGCCCAGGAGTCGTTAGTGTGCTGAGTACTGGTGACATAAATAAATGATTCTTGTTGTCTTTTTATTATGGATGCTAATGTTTTTAACCATTTAACCGGGTTGGTTGAAGTTGCAGCTACACACACATCAAAAAGACCACATGTCTTTAAAGACTTCCAGTTTTCAATCCAGCATCCAGGTCCTGTGTTTAAATTTGCATTTATTTCTAAAGTTTATCTAAATATGTGTTTAGTAATAAAAACTGAGAGGCCCAAGTGGGCGGAGCAGGTTGAGCAACCCAGGAGGAAGGAGCAGAATTTCCCCAAACCAACAAGGCTGCCACGAGAGAACCAGCACATCCCTATAGCTTGAATGTTCCTAAACAGCTACCGTATTTCATTACTATGAAGCATCAACCAGCTTATGAATATAAAATGCTAGGGGTGTTCCGATCAGGTTTTTTTTTGCCCCCGAGTCCGAGTCTGAGTCATTTGATTTTGAGAATCTGCTGATACCGAGTCCCGATCCGATACTTTCGATACATAAAAAAGTAAAAATAAAGAAAAGGAAGAAACAGCTCCAGAATGTTCCTTTTTTTTTTTTATTTAATTACCTTTTTATTTTCATTTTTAACAACAGGTCACTTCTGTGAGGTAGCTTGAACAATCAAGTAATAAATAACATAAATTATTCACTTTTGAACTTTATTGCAAATGTAAAAAGTCTAATATAAAAACAGATAGCACTTCATCTTAAAATACCTGGCAGGGGTCTATTTTGCCTCGGCCCCCAAAATGCTTAGATACGCCCCTGGGCATGGGACGGAGTTTTGAAGATGATCTGAACTGTATCAACTATATAAATACTACATGCTGATAAATTATTGCTTTATACAGGTACAAACGTGTAGTGGGATCAATCTACCTACATTTTATTTTTTTAAGAACTTTGTTTTGTTTTCTTGGTTTTTATTTTCCTGTCTTCCTGTCCTCTGTCTCTGATCTTCCTGCATCTCCCAGTCCTCCAGAAAAACTCCTGCCAGCTTCCTTCTTTTTCACCTCACAAGTAACTTTTTAACCAGCAGATCAAATTGATCTATTGACCTCAAAAAGAGCGGAGTGTGCGCCGCGCTGCCCGGCTGCGCCAGTGACGAGCGCTGCAGCGCGAGCGCGTCCACACGTCATGCTCAAATACAGACAGAACTTACCAGAGAGAAAATGAACGGACACGAATGACTGTGTGTTAATTATATATTTGGGTGACGCTCATGGACGTAATTTTCACTTTAGAAGTGGGGGGGACACGGGGGGGGGGGGCACGGGGGGTATCTTTATAGTATTCTCTAATGGGGAACAGGCTTCAACACAAACAGTTGTTTTCCGCTTGGTCCTAGAGCTCAACCAGTGGCAATTTAATCTAGTGTAATATTGTTTTTGGATGGTAAAAAGTGCAGGGGTCAAAACTTGACTTTGGAAAAAGTGGGGGCGGGGGACATGTCCCCCCTGTCCCCCCCCAAAATTATGTCCATGGTGACGCCACTTAGAAACTTCAAAAATGTTACTGTGGCCGTGTGCAGAACGCAGCTGGAGTTCATGAATGATCAGAGGTCTTCCTGCCCGTCTCCGCATCTCTGCTCAAAAGAGTCTCCGCTACTCTGAGTCCATATAAATAAAATAATAAAGGTAGAAACTGGATCTCTTTTGGGCTCCTTCTGGGTGTGTAAGTTAAGGGCATCAGGGGAGCCTGACAACCTTTAAGGAGAACCAAGTTGCTCTCCTGTAATTTGAACCCAGTATCCGAGCCCGGATCGGGTTTGGATTGGGAAGTAAAGCCCGAGTCCCGATTGAGTCTGAAACCACGTGATCGGGGCCGATTTCCGATCATGTGATCGGATCGGGACATCCCTATAAAATGCTACATTTCAAGGTTATAGAAATTCTTAAAAAATGTATTAGTCAGGTTTATTAATGAAAAAGTGAACAGATACACGTATTTTAAAAGTAAACAATAAAAAGATTACACACTGGGGCTTTAAAGTTTATCACATTTTTGTGCCTTACTTTTAGAATAAACTCAATAAGAATTTTGTGAAAGTATGGAAGATTAGGGCCACTGAAAAGAAAAAAAACATCTGACTTTAAACTCAGAATTCAGACTTTAATAATTCTGAGATTTAAATATCTGAGATTAAAGTCAGGATTCTCCTCCTTTTCTTTTTTCTTTCCAGTGGCCCTAATCCTTTTTTGTATTAATGCTTGATTAAAAAGTGAGAGATTATTTACCCTAGTGGTTCAATTGGAATAAAAAAAGGGCAAGAAACTCAACATCTATATTTAATTCATGTTTTGGAAGATAAAGGGTTAATAAATTAGGATCTACCCATCCATTTTCTAGCCACTTATCCATGCAAGGTCGCAGGGGACTGGTGCCTATCTCCAGCAGTCTCCGGGCAAACAGGCGGGGCACACCCTGGACGGGTTGCCAGTCCATCGCAGGGCAACACAGAAACACCCAGGATAAACAACCAAGCACACACAAACACACACACACACACACACACACACACACCTAAAGACAATTTAGACAGACCAATCAACCTGACAGTCATGCTTTTGGACTGTGGGAGGAAGCCGGGGTACCTGGAGAACTCACGCATGCACAGGGAGAACATGCAAACTCCATGCAGACAGGACCCTGAACCTTTTTTGCTGGAAAGCAACAGCGCTAACCACTGAGCCCCTAACAGTTTTTCTCGATTGCTAAAACACGTTTTTCAAAACATCACACACAAATGGCTAAACCCTGGCTTCCCTTTGCAAAACAACTCTGCCATCAAATCTCGTAACATGTTCACCAAATGGATCACGTGTTTTCATTTGGTAAACACAGCCATGTGTTCACATGACACACACACACACACACACACACACACACACACACACACACACACACACACACACGCACACGCACACATATACCATTCACTCAATAAACACAAGTAGCTTTTGGGTGAACTCTACCAAGCATGGACAGAACACTGGAGAGCAACACTGAAAACACAATCTATTACAATGCCCACTTCTCTCATGGACAAACGTTAGACATCACACAAATTTTGAGGACCCCCCCCCCCCCTCCCATTCGAGCATAACCATGGGGCATCATGCCTCCGGTCTCTGTCTGGCCAGAGGGCCTCATCAACATCCTCCTGGTCCAAACAGCGCTGGAAGTACCGCCTCGAGTGCCTCATGAAGCCCTGACAGGCCTCCAAGGCCACATCTCCACAAGCCTCCTCCATGGCTTGAAGCAGTGGGACCTGGCGCTGTGGATTCCTTTCGTGCACCTTCCACCTCCCGGCTGAGAAGAACTCCTCAGCGGGATTGAGGAAGGGGGAATAAGGTGGAAGGTATTAAACGGGAAACCGTGGGTGGTCCTGAAACCTCCTGTGGGCAGCCTTCCGTTTAGGACTTCCAGTAGCAGGGCTGTGTTGTATGCCCCTAGGTGGGCATGTCGGTGTAGGATGCCACGGTGGTTCATGGCTGCACACGTGGTGACGTTGCCACCACGCAGGCGCGGGACCTCGATTATGGCCCGCTGGCCAATCACAAATTGCTCGGCAGACCCAAAGATTTAGAGATTTGAATATTTGTGTGTTGTTGAATGAAGCTTTGAAAATTTATGCGAGAAGTGTGTGTAAACCTGAAAATCGTGTGCTGTGTTTTGACACCAAGGTAATGTGAAATTGGCATCAGAGTGTAAAGGGGGATAATCAGAGTTCTAATATGATACGGAAATCTTAAGTAGTGATAAGTTGAGTCAAGCCACTGGGAACAGAAGTAGAGGTTGTGAAAGTTGTGCCTCATTTTTGCTTATTGAGTTTTAGCAATTGAAAAAAACTGTAATTAGGATCATAACTGAAAAATAACTCACTTCAACAGTAATGTTCACTTCTCAATTTGTGCTTGAATCAAACAACTAATATTAATATATCAAAAATATCAGCAGATGTATTTTATCTAACTCAATCCTTCACAAGTCTCTGTTATATGAAGGTTTTAAAGCTGTAAATAAAACACTTTATCGTATTTTTGCTTCTTCTTCTCCAGAGTGAGTCTTAAAATGTTGAATATACTGCAAGTATTTGATCATAAATGCATTTAAATATGTTTTTTGTTTAATTTCTGTTCAGATCTTCGTGACTTTTTTAATTTTCTTTCCAAGCAGCCTGACTTACTTGCAATCCTCTAAATGGATCACACAAACACGTCTTCTTTAGTTAATGAAAACACACACACAACACACTCGGACTCCTCAAATACTATTTCAGTGTCAGGTTTTCATCAAATTAGATGACATTTACATGAAATCTAAATAAAGGAGTGTTCTGATTTATTAATAACCTAAATGATTTCTTTAGAAGGAGTATTGTTTTGCATGTTTCCACAGCCAGGCCCCTATCTCTGGCTCTGTCCTCCAGACCCTCCTCTGTGACTTCCAGTGCTGCTTCCCTGAGGAAGAGCTCAACGCTGCCCTCTGGTGCCACAGCCAGGAACTACAGCGTCACACCACCCAGAAGGCAGGTGCTCATTTTGCAGCCAGCCAGCTGAGAGCTCAGTCTGAAGCTTCCCAATACTTTCATATCTTTTAATCGTTTTCTTTCTCTTCCTTTTGCATGAATCTTCTCTTTACTTCAGTGGTGTGAGGAGCCCCTCAGGTAGAGTGAAGGACAGCCCATGCAAGAGCACTAAAACACAACCCATGTCTGCAGCTTCAGCCTGTACGAAGATCCCAGACGGGTACGCTGGTGTTACAGACTAAACGTGCTGGTGACTCTGGAGGTCTAGGGTCTCCTTTGACCTCTTCTCACCTCTGTCATCGTCAGTAATTCAGCTTTTCTCTCTTTTTAGCAGCAAATCCCAGGAGGGTGCAGTGAGTACAGGTAAGAAAACACACCTCTGTGACGTCGCCACTGTGGTGTTGATGTTTGTAAACCAACTGTGTGTGTGTGTGTTACTTGTGCAGGAAGTAGGCGTGTGACACACTGCAAAGGTAGGCTTCATCCCTCACAGTGATCTGAGCCTTCGATTGAAGCGTTCAGCTTAAAGAACTGTGTGTGAGCTTTTCTTTCATCCTTCATTTTTCACATCTCACCGTGACTTGTGTGCCCCCCCCCCCCCCCTGTTTTTGTCTCAAAATTACCCACTGTGTTTGCCCTTTGAACCTTCACACACAATCACCCCAATACTCCTCACTCCTTCACATTTCACCACTTCACTTAGTGACTATGCAGATCTATCTGAGCCCCCTCGCAAGAAAGACTGGGTCTTCTGAGGCTGCCAAGTCTGCGTCAGCGGTCCCGGCCGACTTCAGGCCTGTGGAAGATCCCAGGCCGATGCCCACAAAGGGGACCAGCAGGCTAGAAGGGAAGAAATCCACCCCGTCCTTCACCTTAAACCTCCAGAAAACCCTAAGCAGCCAGACTGCACCGCAGGAGATGTCCAGTTATAAAAGTCCCATTAAGTCTCCCAGCCAGTACTTTCAGATATGTTACTGAAATGAAAAGAAATTACTGAGTTTTCTCCAAATGTCTCTAAAAATCAATAAATCTGAAGTTGATCAGCGACTGAGACTATACTGTTAATGCAGAACACTGACTTTTTAAATGTTTCATCTTTATTTCTAATGAGAATAGAATAAGCTCGTGTGCATTTTAGCATTTCCATAAGACTTTGTCTCCCTGCTTGTTTTTTTACAGTCTTTTAGCATCAGCGAGCTATGAGTGTGGTTGGGAGATGATTTAATACGGTTCTGGTCTGTTTAACACGAAGTAGTGTGTGGTTACTAGATCACCCAAAAACCTGCTCTTACTTAGGAGAATCAATAAAAACTCTTATCACAAATGAATTCTTATTTTTCTTCTGTTCTGTTAGTTTTTTTCTTATGTCCAGCTAAGTGTTGCGTTGACATTGATTAATAAGAATAGAATAAACATAAACGGGAGGTGAGTTTGCTGCTCTGGGACCAGCGGACTGAGGGCGCTGCCGGCTGCAGACCCACACGCATATTTGAGATGCTGCGCTGCCTCTGCCCCACCTCCACCGCGCAGCCTCCCAGTGGTTGGATGAAGGAAGCAGGGGAAGAAGATGGCTCCTCACAAGCCGCTCTCAGCACCTCCAGCCGGCTCCCTGCGTCTCTGAACGCCGCGCGCTGCTCTCTGAAATGGCTCCAGCGGCTGTCAGACTCCAACGAAGTGAGATTTCTGCAGGAAGGAGCTGATAACTGGATTTATCCCACTCACGCCCTATCTCATCACCTCACCATCTGCACATCAGAGCCGCTGCTGCTGCTGTACAAACACGATCCAGACCTAAATCAAGACAGAGAGAACTTAAAGGAAGACGAAGATGAGGTAAGATCTGCTGCTTTGCTGCACCTAAAACTGCGCAGAAAATCGTGCAATTTTCTTAGAAATATTCGGACGTCGTATATTTGTTGCACGCAAGGCCCGTGGTGTACGCCCGATGATTAGGTCACAGATCAGTATGAACCCCCTTTAGAGTCCCACACTTGAAAATGCAAAGAGCATCTTTGTTTTGACTCATCTCTCGACTCCTGCGCTGCGTCACGTGCAGGACGTCTGCAGATAAAAGGGAGTTGTTGTCATAGAAACCGGAAATCATGTGCACAGCTGCAGCGTCAGATAATTAACAGATCCGACTTTACAAAAACATGTCTTGAAATGGATTATAAAATGTGTCCGTGAACCTGCGTGGGCACACGCCTCTCTGCCTAAGAGCCAATCAGCGCCGTGTATCTGGGATGCTGAGTGAGCACCTATAGGGATGAGTGTTACTGTTTCTTCCAGCCTATCAGCTGCAGTGCTACTGCTGCACAGATGTGGGTGAGGCACAAGCAGGAACGGGAGGAACCAAGATGTAAATATATGATCAACAGAGGAATAAATGAAAGATAATCATCCAGCTATTGCAGCAATCTCAATTATTCGTATTATTTTGTCTCATTCTGCTTTGTAAGCACGTTTTTATTTCATACCTTCAGGAAAATAAACATTTCCACCCCTTCTAAAGGTTAAACTCAAGTGCATCTTGTGTTGGTCAAGTAGAGGTGGCAGAGGGAAAGCAAAACAAACCGGCAACAATGAGCTCTATCATTAAATGAGCCTCCGTTATTTTCATTATAGGGCTCGGGATCACACGTGATTACGCGTATCATTCTGGTAAGTTACAGATGGTGTACGTTTTTTATACATCATTTCATTCCTTCAACCGCAACATGCACAAGCAACACACACACACACACAGAGGCTACACTCACATATCGGTGAGCTAATGCGGGTGCACTGACACAGAACACCTCTCATTACACTTCTTCTGTAGGATGACGATTTTGATTGTTTTACTAGAAAAATCAACAAATTAACGATTACTTCTCATCCGGACGTTTACTTCCGCTCACACCAAAAACAAAAAATCTGAAAATATCCGTTATGCAGAACTGCGGTGGCAACAATATGTCGTCGGTGCTCCGGTCTTGGGTCTTTCATGTGGATAAAACCATTTAAAACGCTGATTTTGTCCACGTACCGGTCCCCGACATCTTTATATAACGCATCCCTGTATATTCCACATCCTTTTTGGGATTTTATAATGTTGTTTAACACTTTCTTTCACCCAAATCCACTTCTTCTCTGCGACAGTACCGTTTGTTTCATGGTTTGTTCACACTCATCAAGCTTCCAATGTGCAATTTTCTTTGAAAATAATGCTATGCATAATCACGTGTGATCACAAGCCCTATTGTAGCTATCGGGTTGATATCTGAAATGTTTTGTTTTATATCCAAAGCAGTTAGAAATGGTTGGTTAGTTGCTTAGTAGTTGCAGCTTCGGTGGCAAACAGGTTACATATTTAATTTAACAAACACATACACAAAAGGCTCGTTATAAATTTATATTGAAACTTATATGTATAAAATATAACATTACCTCCTGCGTCACGTGATGTTGTGTGACCGCTGCAGAAACCGCGGCCATGTGACGCAAGTCTGTTCCATTGAACCGTTTTCTTTGACCAAGACATCAAGGGAAACGTTAAATAAAGATGTCGGGGACTGGTTTGTGGACAGAATCAATGTTATAAATGGTTTGGATCCATGTGAAAGACCCAAGACTGGAGCACAGACAACAACTAGTTGCCGCTGCAGCTCTGCATAATTGTCATTTTTGGCTATCTTGTTTGTTGTGTGAGCGGATGTTAACGTCCAGATGAGAAGAAAATGTTTCATTTGCTGGTTTTTCTAGTAAAAAAAAAAATCAAACTTGTCGTCCCATAGAAGTGTAGCAGGAAAAGTTGTGTTGTGTGTTAGTGTGCCCGCATATTAGCCTACCGGTGTGTGTGTGTGTTGTGTGTGCATGTCAAGGCAGAAGGAAAAAAAAAAACAAATAAACAAAACGTACACCATGTGTAACTTACCAGAAAGAAAACACTCCGAAGCGAGCCGACCAGACTTTGTTACACTCTGTCTCCGTGGTGTAAGGGTGTAATTTACATCTGTTTAATGAACCATAAAACATGAGATTCCATAGGAAATACGAAATCAATCTTATGGACCTTTGGGTCATTTTAACCAGAAGATTGGAACTTTTTATTGCAGGGATTATGTAACACTTCGTATTAACTGAGAGACAAGAGAAGAGAGAGTCACCTTTAAAATGTTTAAGAAGATTTATTTCTAAACAATTTTAAACAAGACTAACTCTAAACTCTAAGTGAATGGATGTTGGTGTGAATGAGACGTGAGATGGATGGTGTATGTGTGAGTGATGTTGTCATCAGAACTCTCGTATCCGGAGAAGTAAGTCTGAGTGGGAAGTGATGTTTTGCTCTTAAGCTATGAGCTGAGTTTCATAAACACATGAGACGCCATTTTGTCGCTCCACACATACCCTTCAGGATGAGACCTGATTACAGATCCAGAATGTCGGGTCCTCAGACCCCCCTTTTGGTACTAGAGCCGATGAAACAACGTCAGCAGTACGACAGACTAGTCTTTGGATTGTCTCCAGGTAAAAGTAACAGTTGGTTGACAGCGTCAGATGGACCCGGAGGGTCAGTGAGTTCAGCTTTTATTCTGAAAGGAACCGTTGCTTGGTTGGTAAAGTGCAACAGATTTTATCCAGCTTGTTGGTTCTTTGCTTAAAAAGGAAGTCCGGATGGCCGGTCCGATACTTTTCTTGCGTTGAACTGAACCAAGATGGCGTGGGGACTGGTTTTATCAATCTGGATGTTTTGATTTATGGTCGAATCAAAGTTTGACAGATTTATAAACACCACAGAGTCTATGCCACGCTTCAGAAAGGAAGGTTCCGATTGGATGAGAAAGATAAAATGTGTCATGTGGCTTTAAGCATTATGTGGATCAGGATGTCTAGTGCAGCTAGATTAAAGTCATATTACTTATTAAAACTTACTAATCATAATATTGTCATTTCACAGATTGGTTCACATCTTATTATTGAACTAACACTTTGTTTGATTAGCTTTATTAAAAATAGAAAGAGTTTGTCTTCTTTCTTCTCTTGAGCTGGAAAGGGAGCAGTTTTAGAAGCAAATGCATGACCTTGAGGCAGTCTCATGCAGATTAGTTCTGTGTCAGAGACATCTGAGGAGAGAGGGTAAATAGCCTTCGGTGGAATAGCTCCTTCATCACGTTACATACCCCCCTTTTCAAGGGCACGGTGGTCCGTACAGAGACCACCTGACATTGAACAGACCAGAGTCTTGAAGAACTCCGACGATAGAGCAAGGTGCAATTCCCCAGGAAGAGTATAGTTTCCCAGGAAGAGGCCAAAAGTGGTGAGGTACGAACCTCACTCCGAAGAACAGTCTTGCATAATCCCTTGGGAAGCACACAAGTCAGCAGATTATCAAGATATTCACGTGGAAGTAATGATTTAAAGCAGGAGCAAAACTTTATATCTCCACAGGTAGGGAATACTTCCAAAATAGTATATTGATCTTTGTAATTGCACTTATCGTGATCTAGTGCAGGAAAGAGCAGCAGGTAGGTCAGGTCCCAGCGAGCGAAGTATCCCAACAGCCATGCCGGAATCCATGGACGTCCAGATCCTACGAGCCGGAACACCAATCAGGAGGAGTAGAATCCAATGACGAACCATAGGTCCACCCCCAGGAATCGAGGATCATCGACAAAACTCAGTAGAGGAGAGAGAGCACAGCACAGGGCGCTTCAATGTAGACACAACAAAATTGCGTCTAATGCAAATTAACAAACAAAAAGAAACCTGGCCCTGTGAGTACCTGCATGTACTATGTGAAGCAATTATGTGAATTAGCATTTAAGTGAAGAAATGGATGCAATATACCACATGTACTGGAAAAAGTGATGCAAAAAGAAGAAAATTAATAAAACCCTATACTGCATATGGGAGAAATCACTGCACCAAGTAAAAATGTAATCAAAAAGAAGGGCAAAAGTGGTTGTAGCCCATAATGGTAACTTAACAAAGTTAATCATAAAGTGTTCAAAACTTAATCACTGTAGTAAAATTCTATAAAAAGATAGATATATGAGTGTCAAAGAGCACTAAAATGTAAATCAGTGAAGTTAGTAATCAACCTACATGTGAATGTACCCATAAGGAATTAAGATTAGTGACAATAAAAACAAATTTGGATAACAGTAATATGTGGTCTAAACCCATCTACTGTTAACTGATTACCTGACTTCAGGAACCCACAGCATGTCCATCTCAAATCACCCAAGTCTGCACGTCGTGTATAAACAGGAAAGACAACCATGCACACACACGAACATAGACAAACTTGTGTAACTCGAGATAGAGAACTATGGAGCCGACGAGTCTGGCAACAGAAATCACTCCACCTTCGAAGTTCTAGCTGAAGGCGCAGGAGGTGCAGGTGGAGGAGCAGGACCGGCCGGCTCAGGCGGAGGCACCTGGGCAGCCGGTGCTTCACGAACCGGTGCGATGGCCTGAGATAGCCGCCACCTGACGCTGCGGACCGAGTCCCCTAGAAAGGTCAACCGTGCAGAGAAGTGACGGAACAGGAAAAATGACATGTGGGGTAGGGTGGGGTGACAGAAAATATTTGTTAACCACTGGTCTAAATATATGTAGTCTCTCTCTCTCTCTCTCTCTCTCTCTCTCTCTCTCTCTCTGCCTACAGTAGCCGACAATGTAGCTCTCCAATTCAGTTGTTTGCAATTGGCAACTTTGCCACCAGATGGCATTAAATCTCACATCATCCTTCCCTAAAGACAATCGAAATGAAGTTTCTGGCAGTGTTCATGTGTGAATGTTGTCACACTTACAGATTTGTTTTCTGGTTGAACACATTCACGTAACAATAAAAACTGGTGCATCTCACTGTGGGTGTGTGTGTGTGTGTGTGTGTGCTAGTGTTACGTGGTTCACCCATTTACCTGAGCTCAACCATTATGTCCTCTAACAGCTCTACGTTTAACTAGGTTGTTTCGTCACACTCTGAGAAAAAAGTGGGAAATCTATCGATCCTCTGCGAACAATGTTCCCTGATGTGTATCGACAGTAGCGGTTGCTGATAAGTGTGTGACCTACTGTACAACTGTGAGCTGAATTAGGTCAAACACGTAGAGCTGCAGGTTAACTGTACACCCTCACTTAAAGCTGAGGTGGGTCAGCGCACAGAGAACGGACCTGTTCCATGATGTGTGCATTGCATTTCTAGAAGGCAATGCGCTTGCACGCTATTACACTGTTATCTCCAGCAGACTTGTGTACTTCCCTTTGAGTTATTTATGGTCAGCCTAAATAGTAGCAGCTTTGTTTTATTCTTAAGCTGCTTTAGATAAAAGCATCTGCCAAATCCATAAACATAACTTTCCCTCTTATCACTAACAGATAGGCTGATGATGATGATGGGAAAACGCTCAGCACCAGAAAGAGATGTTGCCTCAAAACTGGGACGATCTGTTGGCATAATCAAGGTTTTAGGTGTCGTTAACCA
>NC_091742.1:23464900-23547400 GCF_043380555.1 Nothobranchius furzeri
GGACCCCAAGGCGTTCCCGGACCAGATTGGAGATGTAACCTCTCCAACGTGTCCTGGGTCGACCCGGGGGCCTCCTACCGGCAGCACATGCCCGAAACACCTCCCCAAGGAGGCATCCAGGAGGCATCCTGACCAGATGCCCAAACCACCTCAACTGGCTCCTTTCGATCCAGAGGAGCAGCGGCTCTACTCCGAGTCCCTCCCGAATGTCCGAGCTCCTCACCCTATCTCTAAGGCTGAGCCCGGCCACCCTACGGAGGAAACTCATTTCGGCCGCTTGTATCCGCGATCTCGTTCTTTCGGTCTTTACCCAAAGCTCATGACCATAGGTGAGGATTGGGACGTAGATCGACCGGTAAATCGAGAGCCTGGCTTTCTGGCTCAGCTCCCTCTTCCCCACGACAGATCGGCTCAGCGTCCACATCACTGCAGACGCCGAACCAATCCGCCTGTCGATCTCCCGATCCCTCCTACCCTCACTCGTTACCTTATTACATTTTTATACACATTTCTGAGTGAAACATATATCTGAGAAGAAAATGGGCTTGAAGACGGATTACAACCTGTAGGTCCCTATCTGCTGTGCTCCAGCCACATCTCTGCAAACAGAGGTGGCGATTATACATTTTTTTAAAGGCTATTAGACTTCACAGCTTATTGTCTTTTTTTTTTTGCATGTTGGATTTTGCAAGTTGCATCAGAAGCACTCAAACAAATGGACACATAAATAGATGAAGCACTGTTTCTGTTGAGTAAGTACACCACTCAAAATCGCCGTGCTCACTGATTACAGAACAAACTGTGTCATCCAGCAACTCTTTACCGTTCAAGTGCAATCGATCAAAATGCCTGCTGGCAAATAAAAACTAAAACATCAGTGCAGGGCAGATGATGGTGATGTGAGCAGGCTGAGTGGTCATAGACAGAGACGGGACGGGTCTATTTTCTGGGCTGTCAGAATAAACGTTGAAAGGATTTGCTGGAAAACCGCTTTTTATGTTGAACCTGCGGCGAGGATTAGTGTCACGACCTCGTATTACATTTTTGAGCTATATTCATCTGGATAGAAGAAGCAGAATATTACCAACGGTTTCTTATGTGACTCTATAGCTGCTCTATTCATCCCATCAGATCCACACAACGTGCTTTAACTGTTGATATTTGATGTGCTAACAGCTCACTGAGCCACCAAGATGCAGCAGATGGTTGTATTTGTTTTTTGCACCTGCGTCACTTTAGGTTAATGAACATCAACTATCAGCTGCCAGAACAGTGTGTGTGTGTGTGTGTGTGTGTGTGTGTGTGTGTGTGTGTGTGTGTGTGTGTGTGTGTGTTGCGTGTCGACCTCCACCCACCCAAGCCTGGCTTGACACGTCACATCACACGCGAGGAAAAGACAGGGGCCATCAGATGAATTAAAATCTGTTCCTCCTCTCCATGCGGACTTAAGCATCCCTGCCTCAGCCAATCAGGAAGCCCACTGAGGGCGCGAGTAGGAGGATGAGGAAGCCTCCAGGGCTGGCAGCCCATTTCTCTTGTCACAGCTGGGTGGGGTGGGGGATATGCAGTGACGTGGGGAGGAAAAAGGGAGGAAGGGGCATGGAGAGGGAGGAGGTAATCCAATGAGACACAGAAGGGGAGAGGCAGTGTGAGGGAAACGCCTCACAGCATCGGGAATCTCTCTCTCTCTCTGTCTCCATTTCTCTCTCTAACCCTCCTATCCTTCTCTTTCTTCTGCCTCTGAAGCGTAAAAACCAAAGGACTCTTATCTCTCATTCAGTCTTCTCCACTCGAGGAGTGTCCTCATGTCTCTTTCGCTCTAATTTCACATCTAAAGTTGGTTCTCCTGCAGCTGAAGGATGATTTTTCCAGGATTTTCCTCCTGATTCACTGGGATGCAGCATCTTTTCCTGGACTCATCTTTGTTCTTGTGCTTACAGCTGCTGAGTGTACAGCAGCTGCTAGTGGGGAACTAGGTTAGTGTGCCTGTTTCGGTGCCTGACAGACAGACGGACAGCAAGAGGTGACTGTGTGTTTAGTGAACAGAGGAGATGATGGTGGAAGGGATGCCTCCTTCTCAGCGGTAGTGAGAATTCTTGCAGGAGGTGACTGGAATGCTTCCACTCAGCCTTTAGCAGGAGTGTCAGCAGCTAATTTCAGGAGAACAAAGAAAAAGGCACCTGAAGAGGCATTTCTATTGCATTTTTAGTGGTCATAGGACAGGGGCTCACCTGTGCACCTGCTTTGAGCAGACATCATGGACATCAACCTGCAGTCGCATCGATTCTACTTCCCTCAAATCTACTGTGCAGAACCAGGGGTGCAGCCGCAGCTTGCCGAGTTCAAAGTCAGGTAGGAAAACATGGAGAATCTGCGGATCCATCAGTGAATTAGTGGTGATGTCAGATTTTTTTTTCAGAAAATGGTGATTGCATCCCCAGCTGCTGCAGCGGCACATAAGGCGCTTCACTGTGTGATGGGTGCTGCTGAGAGTGGCTGGCTGCCCTGGCAGGGGGATGGGGCTGGATGCTAATGTATCAGCTAGCTGTGCAGAAAAGTGTTTAGGATCCTGGGAGAACCAGGGGGCATTGATGCCCAATGAAGGAACTTGCCAAGTTTGGACAGAGGAGCTGATAGTTGTGTTGCATTTGCCTGGATCTGTAGGCCTCTTTAGGGCTGCCTCCATGGCTCTTTTGTTCCGTGTGTGTGTGTGTGTGTGTGTGTGTGTGTGTGTGTGTGTGTGTGTGTGCACTTGTTCACTTCCTCCTGTTACAAATTCTCTCCAATCAGTGCTGAAAGTGTTCGGGGTGGCTTGTTGCACCCACAGCCAAACGTCTGCTTGCCGTCATGCTTGCAGCCGTCGTGAAGACGCATGCTCAGACATCTTCTTTGTCTCGTTCAGGTGTAATTGTTCTTCATGGAGCTGTTGTGCTTTGTCATGGTTAGAAAAAGAACTAAAAATGACCTTTTCTTTGTCTCAACTCTCCACTCAACAATCTTTGCACGTGTGGTTTGAGATGTCCTTGTAATCTTATACGAGGCACATTAGATGATTTCTCCACTAACAGCTCTGATTAGTGCAGCTTTAAGAGACTCAGCCGGAGTTTTGTCACACTAAGCAGCTTTTAGGTTCACCGAGCTGCCATGCAGCTATTTTGGGTGACGGTGTGTCACCATCAGAGCCTGGCAGAGCTCTGTGACGGCCCTGTAGGAGTCTGAGGTCGCTCGCAGCTGGACTGATGCACACAAAGTGTTTGTAAACCTCATTCCTTGTTTGAGAAGACAAAGATGGAAATGTGTAGAGCAAAACCAGGAAATTCATTCTGTTTATGAGCATCATGAGGTGAAAGTTTACATCTTTAAACCAGTGGCGTGTCCAGATCTTTTAAAATAGGGTGGCCCATGTGAGGCACAACTTTGTGCATGGGTGGCACCGATGGTTATGTTTTTTTTTTTTTAACCCCCAAGCCTTTTGTGGACAATGAAAAGCCTATTTAAAGATAAATTAGTGTGTTGGCACCTGGGGTGGCCAATCAGATTCCAAGGGTGGCATGTGCTACCCCAGGCCACTCCCTGGACACACCCCTGCTTTAAACAGGAAAGGATTTCAACAGCAATCAGTGTCTAAAGTAGGAACACAGAATAAACAGTTCCCCCTGTTTATCAGTGCAAAACACACACACACACACACACACACACACACACACACACACACACACACACACACACACACACACACACACACACATCTAAACGAAGTGTGCAGAGAAAAGTGTTATTTTTACAAAACTGATTCAGGCAATCATCTCTTACAAATCCGGTTTTATGACATAGATCCTCATGCAAAGTAGAGAATTTTCAAAGCCTACTAAATTCTGTCATGCTTGCGTTTTTTTCACTCATTTTTTATTATTTCCATAATTTTTAGCTAAATATTTAAGCAGAAACTGATGTTTTGCAGCCGTCAGACCAGGATGACTGACTCTGGACCACAATCATAGATTTGAACAAAAAGTCTGTAACGTCAGCAATAATCTAACAGCCCAGCCCACTTTAGGTCTAAATGATGAAAACTAATCATTGAAAAATAAATTTAATCAAAATTTAATCAGCAACAGTTACATCATTTGAGATGATGTCACACAGCTTCCCGCTCTTAAGCTGGAGTCGGGAAGACATGACATCACTGCCGAGAGCTGTGTCTAATCGTGCTGCAGACACGTGTAGTCAATAGTTTTGCACTTTAGTGCATTTTAGTTAAAACTTTAATCTTCTGCCTAAAACTGTCAGTTGTGCCGTTGTCAGGTAAAAGTCTGCACTGCATTTGAATTTAAATCTGCCATTGCTATTGGCTAAGAGGTACCTTAGAATGTTAGCTGGTACCATGTGACGTCACAATGTCATTGCGAGCCTGTGTGTGTGTATTTGTTAGTGGCTCCGCCCTCTCGGTCTGCTAGGCAACAGCATTTGTTGCATTTTTCAAACAGGAAGTGGGAGTGGAGTAATACTCGGGTAAGGGGTGACTTGCTCTTTAATAACTCAGTAAATCATCATGTTTTAGAAATGTAGCAGAATTATTACAAAAACTACAGGATACATATAAAATGTAGCAAAATACTGACTGTTTCTTTTAAGTTTGTCCAAATGGTTTAAAAGTCTAATAATGCACAATAAATAATTTCTAGTTGTTACTGCCCATCCGCTCTGAAACCCTTTAACTTCTTTTTAAGAGCTGCTGTTATTACTTGAGGATTATATCTCAGGGTGATGGAGAGGCTTTGGTTTTTCCAGGATTCCCAGAGGAAACCGGATGTCTGCATTATCCCCCACCATTGCTACCATCACCACCACTACTAGAGTGGTCTGAGATTAGAGACTAAGGCTAACACAAATGTACGCCAAGCATAAGAGAGCACTGCAGGAAATCTGCAAGGCATTCTGGGTCATCGGGTCTGCTGCCTGATGACCAGAAGCAACGACAGGATGAACAGAGTTACCATGGTGACACCACTTATTACTACTGTAGTCTGAAAAAATTTCAAACTTAATGGGCTTCAGAAAAATAAGCTCAACGTTAGCGTTTATCTGCAGTGTGAGGGTGACGCTCCAAAGGCATCATGGGAAACAAGAGGCTCGGGGGTGTCTTCACTTCCTCCTGCTGTAACTGTTAAAGCTCCGGCTGGGCTCTCGCCTCTTTACAGGGAATGTCTTTTTGTTTTTAACTTTAATAAAAACAGAGATGATTACTGTCTCAAAGCAGCTGATGCTCCTTTTTGCACAATATTTCTCCTGTTTACATCTTAGAATAGAATAGAATAGAATAGAATTTATTGATCCCACAGTAGGGAAACTCACTTGTTACAGCAACACCAACACTTAATAATAATTTGAAAAAAATTATAACAAAGGTACATGTGTACACACATAGGCAATTATAACAAAGGTACATGTGTACACACATAGGCAGTTATAACAAAGGTACATGTATACACACATAGGCAGTTATAACAAAGGTACATGTGTACACACATAGGCAGTTATAACAAAGGTACATGTATTCATACATAGGCAGTTATAACAAAGGTACATGTATACACACATAGGCAGTTATAACAAAGGTACATGTGTACACACATAGGCAGTTATAACAAAGGTACATGTGTACACACATAGGCAGTTATAACAAAGGTACATGTGTACACACATAGGCAGTTATAACAAAGGTACATGTATACACACATAGGCAGTTACAACATAGGTACATGTATACACACATAGGCAGTTATAACAAAGGTACATGTATACACACATAGCCAGTTATAACAAAGGTACATGTGTACACACATAGGCAGTTATAAAAAAGGTACATGTGTACACACATAGGCAGTTATAACATAGGTACATGTATACACACATAGCCAGTTATAACATAGGTACATGTGTACACACATAGGCAGTTATAAAAAAGGTACATGTGTACACACATAGGCAGTTATAACAAAGGTACATGTGTACACACATAGGCAGTTATAACATAGGTACATGTATACACACATAGGCAGTTACAACATAGGTACATGTATACACACATAGGCAGTTATAACAAAGGTACATGTATACACACATAGCCAGTTATAACAAAGGTACATGTGTACACACATAGGCAGTTATAAAAAAGGTACATGTGTACACACATAGGCAGTTATAACATAGGTACATGTATACACACATAGCCAGTTATAACATAGGTACATGTGTACACACATAGGCAGTTATAAAAAAGGTACATGTGTACACACATAGGCAGTTATAACATAGGTACATGTATACACACATAGGCAGTTACAACATAGGTACATTTATACACACATAGGCAGTTATAACAAAGGTACATCTATACACACATAGGCAGTTATAACAAAGGTACATGTGTACACACATAGGCAGTTATAACAAAGGTACATGTGTACACACATAGGCAGTTATAACAAAGGTACATGTGTACACACATAGGCAGTTATAACAAAGGTACATGTGTACACACATAAGCATTTATAACAAAGGTACATGTATGCACACATAGGCAGTTATAACATAGGTACATGCATACACACATAGGCAGTTATAACAAAGGTACATGTATTCATACATAGGCAGTTATAACATAGGTACATGTATACAGACATAGCCAGTTATTACATAGGTACATGTGTACACACATAGGCAGTTATAAAAAAGGTACATGTGTACACACATAGGCAGTTATAACATAGGTACATGTATACACACATAGGCAGTTACAACATAGGTACATGTGTACACACATAGGCAGTTATAAAAAAGGTACATGTGTACACACATAGGCAGTTATAACATAGGTACATGTATACACACATAGGCAGTTACAACAAAGGTACATCTATACACACATAGGCAGTTATAACAAAGGTACATGTGTACACACATAGGCAGTTATAACAAAGGTACATGTGTACACACATAGGCAGTTATAACAAAGGTACATGTGTACACACATAGGCAGTTATAACATAGGTACATGTGTACACACATAGGCAGTTATAACAAAGGTACATGTGTACACACATAGGCAGTTATAACATAGGTACATGTGTACACACATAGGCAGTTATAACAAAGGTACATGTGTACACACATAGGCAGTTATAACATAGGTACATGTATACACACATAGGCAGTTACAACAAAGGTACATCTATACACACATAGGCAGTTATAACAAAGGTACATGTGTACACACATAGGCAGTTACAACATAGGTACATGTATACACACATAGCCAGTTATAACAAAGGTACATGTATTCATACATAGGCAGTTATAACAAAGGTACATGTATACACACATAGGCAGTTATAACAAAGGTACATGTGTACACACATAGGCAGTTATAACAAAGGTACATGTGTACACACATAGGCAGTTATAACAAAGGTACATGTGTACACACATAGGCAGTTATAACAAAGGTACATGTATTCATACATAGGCAGTTATAACAAAGGTACATGTATACACACATAGGCAGTTATAACAAAGGTACATGTGTACACACATAGGCAGTTATAACAAAGGTACATGTGTACACACATAGGCAGTTATAACAAAGGTACATGTGTACACACATAGGCAGTTATAACAAAGGTACATGTATACACACATAGGCAGTTACAACATAGGTACATGTATACACACATAGGCAGTTATAACAAAGGTACATGTATACACACATAGCCAGTTATAACAAAGGTACATGTGTACACACATAGGCAGTTATAAAAAAGGTACATGTGTACACACATAGGCAGTTATAACATAGGTACATGTATACACACATAGCCAGTTATAACATAGGTACATGTGTACACACATAGGCAGTTATAAAAAAGGTACATGTGTACACACATAGGCAGTTATAACAAAGGTACATGTGTACACACATAGGCAGTTATAACATAGGTACATGTATACACACATAGGCAGTTACAACATAGGTACATGTATACACACATAGGCAGTTATAACAAAGGTACATGTATACACACATAGCCAGTTATAACAAAGGTACATGTGTACACACATAGGCAGTTATAAAAAAGGTACATGTGTACACACATAGGCAGTTATAACATAGGTGCATGTATACACACATAGCCAGTTATAACATAGGTACATGTGTACACACATAGGCAGTTATAAAAAAGGTACATGTGTACACACATAGGCAGTTATAACATAGGTACATGTATACACACATAGGCAGTTACAACATAGGTACATTTATACACACATAGGCAGTTATAACAAAGGTACATCTATACACACATAGGCAGTTATAACAAAGGTACATGTGTACACACATAGGCAGTTATAACAAAGGTACATGTGTACACACATAGGCAGTTATAACAAAGGTACATGTGTACACACATAGGCAGTTATAACAAAGGTACATGTGTACACACATAAGCATTTATAACAAAGGTACATGTATGCACACATAGGCAGTTATAACATAGGTACATGCATACACACATAGGCAGTTATAACAAAGGTACATGTATTCATACATAGGCAGTTATAACATAGGTACATGTATACAGACATAGCCAGTTATTACATAGGTACATGTGTACACACATAGGCAGTTATAAAAAAGGTACATGTGTACACACATAGGCAGTTATAACATAGGTACATGTATACACACATAGGCAGTTACAACATAGGTACATGTGTACACACATAGGCAGTTATAAAAAAGGTACATGTGTACACACATAGGCAGTTATAACATAGGTACATGTATACACACATAGGCAGTTACAACAAAGGTACATCTATACACACATAGGCAGTTATAACAAAGGTACATGTGTACACACATAGGCAGTTATAACAAAGGTACATGTGTACACACATAGGCAGTTATAACAAAGGTACATGTGTACACACATAGGCAGTTATAACATAGGTACATGTGTACACACATAGGCAGTTATAACAAAGGTACATGTGTACACACATAGGCAGTTATAACATAGGTACATGTGTACACACATAGGCAGTTATAACAAAGGTACATGTGTACACACATAGGCAGTTATAACATAGGTACATGTATACACACATAGGCAGTTACAACAAAGGTACATCTATACACACATAGGCAGTTATAACAAAGGTACATGTGTACACACATAGGCAGTTATAACATAGGTACATGCATACACACATAGGCAGTTATAACAAAGGTACATGTATTCATACATAGGCAGTTATAACAAAGGTACATGTGTACACACATAGGCAGTTATAACATAGGTACATGTATACACACATAGGCAGTTATAACAAAGGTACATGTGTACACACATAGGCAGTTATAACAAAGGTGCATGTGTACACACATAGCCAGTTATAACAAAGGTACATGTGTACAAACATAGCCAGTTATAACAAAGGTACATGTATACACACATAGGCAGTTATAACAAAGGTACATGTGTACACACATAGGCAGTTATAACAAAGGTACATGTATTCATACATAGGCAGTTATAACAAAGGTACATGTATACACACATAGGCAGTTATAACAAAGGTACATGTGTACACACATAGGCAGTTATAACAAAGGTAGATGTGTACACACATAGGCAGTTATAACATAGGTACATGTGTACACACATAGGCAGTTATAACAAAGGTACATGTATATACACATTGGCAGTTATAACAAAGGTACATGTGTACACACATAGGCAGTTATAACATAGGTACATGTATACACACAGGCAGTTATAACAAAGGTACATGTGTACACACATAGGCAGTTATAACAAAGGTACATGTATATACACATAGGCAGTTATAACAAAGGTACATGTGTACACACATAGGCAGTTATAACATAGGTACATGTATACACACTGGCAGTTATAACAAAGGTACATGTATACACACATAGGCAGTTATAACAAAGGCGCATATATTCATTTATAGGCAGTAGTCTAGAGCTGTAACCTTCAGCCACTAAAAACCACAAATAAAAAATGAAATACTTGGATTCCAGAACTAAGCAGCATATTGTAAGGGACACAGACATACGGTGTAAATATCACAAGTATTGAACACATACTGAGTATTGCATTGGTGTTATTGTGTACCAGGATAATGCCAGTACAGCTTAAACTGAGAAGTTATACACTCTTACAGCAGGGGGGATTAATGACCTACGGTAGCGTTCTGTTTTACATCTGGGATGTCAGTCTGCCTGTGAAGGTGTGTCCATGGTCTCCACAGTGGAATGCAATGGGTGGGAGGTTTTTTTAAGATGGTGGTCATCTTCCCCAGCATCCTCGTTTCACACGTCTCCTCAACTGAATCCAGTTGGAAGCCCAGAACCGAGCTAGCTTTGTTAACTAGCTTGTTGAGCCTCTTCCCGTGTCGGTCAGAGCTGCCTGCTGCCCAACAGACCACAGCAGAGTAGATAACAACAACAGAGTGATAAAAGGATTTTAGCTGATTGGGATTAACTCCAAAGGACCTCAGCCTCCTCAGGAGGTGGAGGCAGCTTTGACCCTTACAGAGCATCTGTGTTGTTGGATCTTGAGTTCTCATCATCTGTTTTCCATTCATGTTTTTCTCTTTGTACTTAAGTCCGTGTTCTTGCTTGCTTTGTTGCCCTCTTTCGTCTCAGCATGAGGTCTGAGTAGTTTTGCTTATTCATTTGTTTCTTTAACTCATGCCTGGTTGACTAGGAGCGACTGACGAACCTCCACGTCCACACACACACACACACACGCCGGTGTGTTCTCTAATTCTCTAATGCGTTTGCAGCTGTGGATGTACTCTGTTGGACAGATGAAGACAGCCTCAGGCTCTGGACACAGCATGAAACATTCCAGTGAATGCTCACTAAAACAAGATCAAGACTCCCATAAACAGCAGAGAACACAAGAATGCTTGGTTTTATGCTGGAGCCTTTAATGCTACAAAGGAATTGTATTTAAAAGTTTTTTTTTCATCATCCTGAATCTAAAAGAAACAAAACACTACCGTATCTTCATTATTCTTGCTTCAAGAGTGAGGTCAAAAAAGTGCAAAGATGTTTGAGTCCAAAACCGAAAGATTTACCAGGTGAAAACAAAAAGCATAAACGCTTGGATCAGCACTGACAATCTTTGGTGTGTTCTTGCTGTGTTGAAATTCTAATCCCATCTTTTAGTTCTTTTTAAAATGCAGATAGGTTTTATTTACCTGCAACGTTTTGTTTGCGGCTGCAAACTTCGTCAGGCTGACGCTGATGGTGGCGTCACTTCCTTCTCCGTTTCTCCGCGGGCAGCAGAGGACGTTGTCGCCCTCTGCTGCCCGCTCTCCAGTCTGATAGAGCTACGGGATTCCCAGGGAGATTTTCTGAGGAGACTGATGTCTGGACCTGTTGCCGTCTTAATCTAATAATAATAATCATCAAACTTACAGTATATAGCGCTTTTTAGGACACTCAAAGATGCTTTCACACACTCTCACATTCACACACTGCTAGTGATGGTAAGCTAGTTTGTAGCCACAGCCGCCCTGGGGCGGTCTGATAGAGGCGATGCTGCCATTTGGCGCCGTCGGCCCCTCTGACCACCACCAACACAGGCAAGTTAGGTGAAGTGTCTTGCCCAAGGACACAACAGCAGAATACCCCTGGAGGGAGCTGGAATCGAACCCATGACCTTCCATGATCATGAGGCAACCCGCTCTACCACCTGAGCTACCGCTGCCCCTTACCTCGAATGAAAGTCTGAACATGAACAGATCAAAATTTTATAACAAAAACATAAAAAAGTTCTTTTAAATTTAGTTACAAAGTCTGCTTCAACCCACTTACAGACCACCTCAGCTGTATGTGTTGACAGCAAGAGTTTAGCATCCATCAGCATAAATAATGCACACACGTTGGCCGAGCATGAACGTTTATCTAAAACAAAACCTCCTGTGATTTCACTCTGCTCAGCCAGAGTCCCCTCTGCGTTTTTAGAGGCCCTGCGTTGGGTCTCTGGGGTAAGGAAACTCTTAAATGCTTTATGTGATCAATTAAATTAGCAGTAAAAGTCACCTCATCCTTGTTCTCTCTTCCTAAACTCTCAGCAGGAATGAAACCGTAAATCCAGATTGTTCTTTGTAACCAGAAAAACTGGTGGAGCAGCTCCAGCGGATGCAGAAAACAGTTCAGAGACGGTATTGCTTCGCTTTTGGGGCAGCAGTTAAACCTCATGCAATATTTCTCATCATGAAATAGAACCGCTCCCACATATGAATCCATGCAAACATGCTGCACGGAGATGCACTCGTTCGACGAGACAGCACACTGTGCAGTCTTGTGGCAAAGATAGCGAGGTCTGTAATTAAGGGGTGGGTTGTTTGAGGGCTTATGTTGCCGTTTTATTCATATCGTTCTGCTCATTCATCTTTTCATCACAGCCATATTTTCTAGGCCAGGCAAATGTTCCACTTCAGTTATCATGGCAGCAGAATAGCATGCGATGCAACGCTGCGTGGATGTGATGCTCTGAGTGTTTTCTCTCTTTACCTCCTGACGCGTATTTAAATACACAAAGAATGAAAGTGCATCCCTCTTTTAGTGTAACACTAGTTAACTAGTGACGCTTTATTGCACCTCACTAGTTAACTAGTGACGCTTTTTTGCACCTCACTAGTTAACTAGTGACGCTTTTTTGCACCTCACTAGTTAACTAGTGGACATTTTGGGGCACACTAGTTAACTAGTAGGGCTGCTCGATTATGGCAAAAATACTAATCACGATTATGGTGACTGAAATTGAGATCACGATTATTTAGGACGATTTTTCAATGTATGATGAATTTATTTGTTGTTATTCAGTCATAAAATTGCTCAGGGCACAATCAGGACAAAAATAAGAAACAAGATGATCACTAAAAGAACTCCTGATTCCCAGGATAAAAAGACCAATATACTTATAGCTCATAGTCTATGACCCAAGGGCTACAGACCTTGGTTTAACTCATGCAAGTCTAACCAGTACAGACCCAAATACCAATATCTTGCAAATACTTACAGCAAGAATTATACAGTGGCATTTATAATAAATAAATGCAAATAAATTGATGTTCACAAAATGTTGCATAGCATTTATTGAGTCGTGTCAAGGTGCTGTAGGAGAGTGCACTAGCACCGTGTCCTCAGAGAGGTTAGTTATTATTTATCAGCGTGAGGAACTTATTTCTACCTTATTTATAAACTACTTATTTACAGGCCCATCAGTTAATGTAATAATTGTCCCAACCACAGCTGCACCCCCCACCCCTCAGCCCGGTCTCACAGCAATCGGGGCAAGCTGCACGTGTGTTTAGCACGCCGCACGCGCACATTTAGCTGTTTTTAGCGGCTAAGGAGTCCGCAGGTACGGTGTGTGTCACTCACTCTGGTTAATCCAACAAGGAGCCGGCTCCGAGAGCTGTTTCTTTAGCGACTGACACATCACTACATCATTCCCTTTCCTAATGTTGTGAAGAACGGTCCGGAGCGCAGGCGGAGTGTTTAGCTAACCTGCAGGAAATGTTGACGACAGTTATCCAGAAAGTAGCTAAGGGTTACCAGAGATGTTTCTGAGATGTTCGCTAGGTACTTTTAGGATTAAAAAGTCAAGAAGGGGGTCTGAAAAGCTGCTAGAAATTGCGTCAAAGTCGCTAAGTTGGCAACACTGTGGAGGAGCGCTTCATTTGCAACTCAGGGCAGCGCAAGTGGGAGGAGCAAATAATCGGCTTGTTTTGTTTTTTATAATCGTTCAAAACTCGGATCGTAATCGTGATTAAAATTTGATTAATTGAGCAGCCCTATTAACTAGTGAGCAAATCTGCACCCTACTAGTTAACTAGTGAGCATTTCCACACCTCACTAGTTAACTAGTGGGCATTCGTACCCTCACTATTTAACTAGTGGGCGTTTTGGGGCCCACTTGTGAAATAGTGACACTTATTTTGCACCCCACTAGTTAACTAGCGGGCATTCGTACCCTCACTAGTTAACTAGTGAGCAGTTCCGCCTTCACAAGTTTACATGTAAGTGTCACACTGAAGCCACTAGTTCACCAACGGAGGTTCCTTTGGCCAGCATGTTAACTTGTGTGCCACATGCAAATGTTTGGGGTGGGATTTTGTGAAATTCTGTGCTGTGATTGGTTGTCATATTTTATTTGGACATAGGGAGCCAATAGAAAGCCTCAATTTGAGAAATTCTCCACCTCCTAATTAGAATTCTGCGGAACTAGCTAACTAGTGTGAATGTAGGCTTGAACTAGTTTACAAGTATACATTTATGTCCTCACTAGTTAACTAGTTTGGACAAAGGATGCATCAACTAGGTAACTAGTGAGCCTGCTGCCATCAGCTAGCTGGCTAGTGAGCCATTTAGGGTTCTCTAGTTAACTAGTGGCATTGACCTACTCCAACTAGTTAACTAGTTAGGAGTTATGCCTTCACTAGTGAATGTGTGGACACTTTTGGATGTCACTAGTTAACTAGTGAGACACAAAAACCTTCAACTAGCTGACTGGTATGCATTTTGGCCTTTACTAGTTAACTAGTAAGACATTTTTGTGTCAACTAGTTGACTAGTGAAGCCTAAATGTGTTCACTAGTTAACTAGTGCACATTTCTGCTGTCACTAGTTAACTAGTGTGAACATTTTGACCCTTACTAGTTAACTAGTGTGCACATTTTGACCCTCACTAGTTAACTAGTTGACACAAACATGGCCCACTAGTTAACCAGTGGACAGAAATGGCTTACATGTTCATGACAATTCTGCCTAATATCCAGATATATCAGAATAAATGCTCATTCGGCTTGCCATATAACCCTGACCCAAGTTAGTAATACTGTTGTAATGCCGAGATATGTCTTTTATGCACAAACAATGGTTTTCTGACAGAAATTTCCCTGTAATGTGAATTACAACAGTTTGGTGAATTAATCTGCGAAAGATAGAAAAATGGGTCAAAGAGAGAGAGGATTTAACACTTTGATTCCACTGAGAGGATTTTTGGTGCTAATACGCTGTGTCATGTCCAAAAGCACAGTAATGAGTTTTACTGAGTCACACACTCCAACTTTTCCATTTATCACTGCTCATGTTACACCCCTGAAATAGGGGAGAAAGAATCACGAAAGTGATTTGTGAGCTGCTTCTCTCATGCAGTCATTTAATGCAATCCAAAAATGAACATTCATGTTTTCTATTCCTTATTGTCTCATGTCATACAGTGGAAGGAGCCAATTATTAAGCAAAATAGTCAGGATTTACTGAATATAGTTCTTCAGCACGAGTGGTGCCAGTAACATTGCTAGCACTTGCCGTTAGCTAATAGCTATCACCGTCTGGTCGGCTGAAACACCCGAATGCGGTCTAACTACGCACAAAACTGACATTAAATAATCTACAACTCACAAACATCTACGGTTCATCTATCCAACCGACTAACAGGTTATATATACAGTAGATCATGTTTTTATCACATTACCTGAAACAGGGGAGAAAGAATCATGAAAGTGATTTGTGAGCTGCTTCTCTCATGCAGTCGATCAATGCAATGAGGAGCAAGCGCGCCGTTTTCCCCTTAGTGGAAGGCTAAGACACCACTAATCGATCGCAGATAAGGCTTCTTAGTCGATGGCCGATACACAATTCACTCTTTTTAACTAAAATGACTTTAACATGAAATGTAACATGAAATATTGGCTTTTAAACAGTGTTGTTAATATGTTTACATTGGTCTGTTTTTAATCTATATGAACTGCTATGAAGTTACGTTCACTGTGAAGCATTGGTACTGTAAACTGCATTTCTTACCACGTTATTGTTCAAATGAAATCAGTCTTATAACAAATAACGAACAGTCACTGGATCCTCCTTGGAGCTGCATAGAGGGGTATAAATGCAGTCTTTTGGCCTATCACACTCAGACAGCATAATGCCCTTCTGTAGTCTTTTTGAAGGATTTCTCTTGACATAGTAGCTAAATATACCCAGGTCAAATGAAACTTGGGCCAGCCATGGTGAGATTTTCCTAGGCTTTCCACTTCAGGTTTCCCTGCTTGGTTTATTTTTGTTTTCCAGTGTTATATTATTTGTGTGATATCTGACGTGGGTCACTTTGCTCCAGGTTTCTGTCTGACTTTTGGAAGATGGTTAAAACTGTCTGACACAGCAACATCCATGATTTTCATATCTTGTTCATGTGGGATAAGATTTGTGACACACACATTCCCTTATACTGATCCACAGCTGCATGAGTCACTTTTTGAACCAGCTTCAGAAAGTCCAGGTTTGTTTATGTTTGTGACATTCTCCCTGCTTTTTATACACAAACCAAGATAAAATTGAATCACTTTCTCAATGTTTTTATTCAAGTATTGCTGTCTTAAGGAGCTCTCCTAAGTGTCTCTTCCCTGTGAGGAAATACCCAGGAAGGTTCGGGCCGGACCAGTTCCAACCAAGCTGCAGCCAGATTGGATCACGGATCAAAGCCCAACAAATTGGTGCCGAAACCCGGGAGAGATGCTCAGGAGAGCTCTTCAATTATTGCATTTATCTGCTATCAGCCCAGACTCAGGCTGAATGAACAAATTGTCTTCTATCCTTGTTTCCTGCATTAGAAAATTGACAGGGAACCACTCTGTCAGAAAAAGCCACCCAGATCTATGTCACACTGAAAATTAGCATTCATGGACTCATCCATCTTGATTCCTGAAGGCTGTTATTGATTTGGCATCCAGGAGAGAGTAGAGTGGCTCTAAAGAACACTCCCACCACGTGGGCTTTGTTACAAACAAGAGCCTCTGGTCTGTTTTGAAGAATGTTGTAACTGTCCTGATCTTAAATCTAAACATGTTGGATTGTCTTGGTCTGATTTCTGAGGACAGACGAACATGTTGCCTGCTGAATGTGACATCTAGCCAATCAGAAAGCGAGGTGACGAAGGCTCACAGCACACTCCTCTTCTGCCATGTCTGTTTATTTTGAAGTCATGTCTTTTCTTGCGGGGAATGTCTGAGTGAAACCAGTTGGTGTGCTGCTTCAAACCACAAACCGTAGGGCCAAGACTGGTATTACCTTCCCATCACCTTGTGTGGGGTCCTTAATGTTTTGAAATTTCGCTGACTATTTAATAATCCTGCGATGTGAACTGGGATTTAGCCTCCATAACGAAACCTAACCCTACAGAGTTGCAGGAGGAAATATTTTCCCCGTAAAGCTGTATGGCAGCAAAACATTTACCAATAATACACACGTTTGGCAAAAAACAAACATATCGAAACAAATAGCTCATACCAGCTGTCAGCACGGTGGTGGAAGGTTGATAGTTTGGGCACCATCATGAACCCATCTGTTGACCAAGGAGTCCAAGGCGAGTCTGAGCACCAATCTGAAACTCAGCAGTAAGTCTGGTTTATTCAAAGCCCAGACCTTAGTATGATTAAAATACGGACAATGGTGGATTGTGTTTTGTAATTAGATTTGAGCCATTTTAGCTTAGAAATAAATGCATTTGCTCTGAATGCTTTTTGTTGGGCTAATATTTAAAAGATTAAAGTCCCAGTATTCATCTCACACTGGACCCATCCCCTGGGGGAGCGGTGAGCTGCAGTAATGGCCGTGCTTGAGAACTGGTTTAACCCCCAATCGAACTCCTCAAGCTGACGTTCACCTGAGGCTCAGTTTCTGCTTGTGTCGCTTTGCAGCAGCACAATCATAAATCTTTCAACAGTCAGCTGTTCCTCTTTTTGCTTTAAGTAGCTTTGATGTTTCATGCAGCCATCACCTTCCCCTATTTCTGGCAGTGTCGAAAACCAGATGATACTCTTTCATTGTCCTCCCGTGGAGGAAAACAGAGAGCATTTTATGAAGGAGTTAGAGATCGTGTTGTTCCCTCCGAGCAGCTGACCGCAGGACACAAAGACACTTTCTCTGATCTTTCCTCTTTCTGTTTTGTTGCTGCTCATCCACAAAAACAAAATAAACTGTAGCGCATTTGGCTCTGAAGACATCAAGTGGTCCAAACATTTTATTTGGTTTCTTTTGAAACCATCGACATATAAATATTGGACAATGGGTTTCCTTAGACTCCAATAACACGTTTTTGAGGCCAAATGGGAGGTGGCCACCACCGCCATTTTGACCGCGTCACAGATTCTGTCAAGCCCAGACAATTCCACAAAAGGAAGAGAGGAGGAGCTGAGGGTGGGGCTGTAAGGCTGGGATCAACTGACGACACCCGGTCGAAGCTAACCTGAAGCTAACCCAAAGCTAACGCTGAGGTGGGAGCTAAGCTAACGGAGGTAGCAACCTAGCTACAACCGGAGTTAACTGTGCACAACACCAGAGCTTCTGAGTCAGAGATACGCCGGGCTGACCACTGGGTAAAACCGGGTGGAACACAGAGGTCTCCCGAAAGCTGCTGAAAGCCGGCAGCCCGCGCAGCAGACAGAAGCCGCGATCAGACAGAGATGTGCCGAGCTGCGGGGAGGGGAGAACCGGGTGGAAAACAGAGGTCTCCCGAGAGCTCCACAAGCCGATAGTCGTAACCCAGCTCCACCAACATGTTATATTTCAACCCATTTTCTAAAGTGCAGCATTATGTTAAATGCACTGGGTTTTACCCTATTACATTTAAATTTCATGGTTAAACAGTACATGTTAAAATCTAAGCTCAGCTCGGCAGTGACCTAAAATACATAAATATAATTTTACTTACTGAAATAAATGAAGTGGAGACTCCTTGGACACTCTATTAGTGCAATTAATCCACATCAAGTCATTTTGTCCAACAATTGCACAAAAAATATCCAAAAAAGAACACACAAATACAAAGACTCAAAATCCTGGAACAGTTTCCAACCCAGACCGAGACCTTTCCCCGGAGCTAGCTCTGTGGTCACGTGGGTCGGATGCTCATTAATTATACAGAATTTTAGGCTTTTAATAAACTTAAACAGAAGAGTGAGAAAAAAATTCACCCCCCTCAGAGTTGTCATGAGTGTAAACTAGATCATTTAAACCAAAAACATGTTTTGGTACCAGGCTGTAAACATGTTTATTTCTGCTGTGAAATTGGTATTTTTAACATGGGAGTCAATGAGGATTTGCTCGCTTCTGACACCAGCCCCTAGTGGATGAGGGTGGAACTGCAATTTTTGGTATTTCCGGGTTGGCCTCAATATTTGAGCCGCATTGTGGGGGCTTGTGTGAAACTGACAAAATAAGAAGGGAATGTTTCAACAAGCAGGTTCTTTTGTCTGAGTCACATCCAGCGTATTTCATTTCATAAGAATTAAAGGCCTCGTCCGGGTGTCCAGGCCATTAAGGCTCGGATCACCTGGCAGGACTTTTAAAACGTGAAAGACCACACACGTGGGGACAAAAAAATCATGGATGTACCAGACTGGGTCCTACTGTGTGTGGTGAGCAGCAACACACTACACACACAGCAATTTCACTCACAAACATTCCCTGGTCAAACAGGAAGTCCCGCGAGATTAAACTTGACTGCAAACATGTTGCCGGAGGAGTTTCCTGCGTTCTTCTGTCACATTGTTTTCTGATTGGCTAAATGTCACAATCTATAGGCAGCATGTTAGTTTGTCCCAGATTATCACAAAGACTATCCAAACTGTAGTCCCGATGTCCTTCCGAGCAGTCCAGAGCTTAATTAACATCCCACGCAGGGCAGGAATATCTGAGAAGATTATCTTTAGAGCCATTACGGTAATTTGATGTGTCCCTAATATTGTTGAAAGGAGAGGATCGTGTCAAAAATTGCCACAATTATCCTGCTTGTTGCTTTGGTTTAAAGGGGCATTATGGCAGCTTGACAGCCAAAACATGTATAGAAATAATAAATTTCTTCTTCATACATTATCCTGCAATGCCCTGGTCCTGTAGAATGAGCCCTGGCATTTTTACTGTGATTGCCTGTTTTTCTGTAAAATCACAGAAAAAGAGAGATGCTCGGGTCGAGCAGGCTGCTTCATGCGCGTTCACGCTCAGGCATCGCCCGTAGCATTTGCTATCTGTAGCTTTAGCAGGAGAGAGAGAGGCAGTGCCAACTCAGCGACTTTGTCTCAGTTCCCAACGCCTAACAAAGCTAGCTACATTTCTGAGGACCCTTAGCTACTTTCTGTAGAACTTTCTTCTAGATATTTCCTGCAAATTAGCAACAAAATAGCCATTTTCGCTCCGAAACGTTCTTTGGTTTGACGTTGTTTCAGCTGTCATCAAGGATATAAAAGTTACAGATACTATAAATGTTACTAGAGTGTAGCTCACCTTGTAAGATGTCTGACTCCCATGCAGAAGACCTGGGTTTGATTCTGGGTGTGAACATAGTTTATTTAGAGTTATTTTTTTTTACATTAATGGTATATTTTTTACAGTAAGATGCCCAAATTTTTATTTGAGACTCGCCGAACAGCATTGAATTCACAGATAAAAAAGATGTGGGTTCAACTTTCATTTTGGAACAATTTTTCAAGCAAGGGAAGGGAATGATCTGAGCATGCAGGAGGACTGACCCATCATAAACCTTTGTCGGCTGTGCTGAAGAGAAAGCTACAGAACCACATTATTTAATTAATTAGCTGCTCGTTCTCCTGTCCTCTGTCCTCCGGGCCACCCACCCACACACACACACACACACACACACACACACACACACACACACACACACTGTCTCAGCTGTTATTTTCGTTAAGGAGTGTGCACGTACAGCATGCGCGCCTTGTGCACGAGCCTACTATTGAAGCTGCCGTTACGCTTTTGGCCTGAGGGGGCAATCACGAGCACAAAAATTCAAAAGTCCAAAAAGTCCCTTTATTTAGGAAAACTGGCTAGTTGTGTTTTAATCTCACTTACACACGTCTGCTCATGTGGCTTTATTCATACACCGTTTGGATCAACCCTTCACTTTCTTGGTCAGTCTTATTCCAAACTGCTGTTCTGTTGATTACTTTTCTTGTCTGAACTTTTCTCAACGGGGGCTTGATATACGGAAAGCATAAATAACACAACTCTCTAGCATTCTGTAACTTTGCTGCTCACATTGGACTCCCTGAGTTGATGCCAGCCTCTGTTTTCCACTCCACCTGTCACATTCTGAGTCTAAAGTTTACTTCTTGACCTCAGCACACCCAAGTGGAGTTCTGATTTAAATCTGTGCTGCTTTACCGTAGAAATTAGCATGCATATGTGGCTTTTTTAAGGCAGATTTTGTCTTTGTTGTTACTGCACCGCCGCCTTGAGCAGCACGGACAAAGAAAGTAGAGCATCACAATAGCTTTGATGTTATAGTGTCTGCAGGGCGGGGCTAAGGGCGACAGTCTTCTGCATGAAGGCTGGAACATGTATAGAAGAAGAAGAAGAAAATATCATTTCTATAGCGCCTCTCAAGATAAAAATCACGAGGCGCTTCACAAAAACAAAAAATGTAAAAATACAAATAAGCATTAAGAAAATGTTTAAAAATATATTAAAATGAGCAAAATAGGCAATTGTGATTAAAAAATGTTAAGAAAGAGAGAGAGTGAATAGGAAAGAGGTAAATCAGTGGATCCTGAGGAAGGTGGAATAGGTGGGGAGAGCAGAATAAAGAGAGAGGGGTGAAGAAGGTCATACAAAAGCCAGCTTGAACAGGTGAGTCTTCAGCTGCTTTTTAAAGGAGACCACTGAATCCACTGATCTCAGGCTCAGGGAGAGAGTGTTCCAGAGTCTGGGGGCCACAGCAGCAAATGATCTGTCACCTTTGGTCTTTAGCCTGGTGCTGCACAACCAGTAGGCTTTGGTCACTGGACCTCAGGGACCTGCTGGGGGTGTAGGGACCAAGAAGATCACCAATGTAAGATGGTGCTTGTCCATGTAAGGCCCTATAGACCAGAACCAGGATCTTGAAATGAACCCTGAAGTTGACTGGCAGCCAGTGAAGCTGGAGGAGAAGCGGGGTGATGTGGGTGTGTTTGGAGGACTTGGTCAGAAGCCGAGCACAGGCATTCTGAACCACCTGTAGACGGTTCAGGGAGGTTCTGCTCAGACGCGTGAAAAGAGAGTTACAGTAGTCTAAGCGTGAGGAGATGAAGGTGTGGAGAACTGTCTCAAGTTCAGAGCGGGACAGAATGGGACTCAGCTTAGCAATGTTCCTGAGATGGAAGAAGGAAGAGCGAACAAGAGAACTGACATGAGAATCCAGGGTGAGAGCTGGGTCAAAGGTCACGCCAAGATTCCTGACGGAAGGTTTGGTGTGGGAAGCAAGCTGACCAAGAGAGTCTCTGACTGTGGGAACCCGCTTGTCTGGGGCACAAATGAGGATCTCAGTCTTATCTTCATTCAGCTGAAGAAAGCTCCCAGCCATCCAGGTTTTGATAGAGTCTAAGCAGGTGTGTAACAGCTGCAGCTTAGACATCTCATGGGGCTTAAAGGAGATGTACAGTTGGAAGTCATCTGCATAAAGATGGTAGGATATTCCTTTGAAGGAGCTCAGGATGTGCTGAAGAGGAAGCAGATAGAGGAGGAAGAGCAGAGGCCCCAGCACAGAACCTTGTGGGACACCATGGGTAAGGGAGGTGGTGGAGGACCTAAACTTGGAGACGGCCACAGAAAAGGAGCGCTCAGAAAGATAAGAGGAGAACCACTCCAGAGCAGATCCTGATAGGCCTACCCAGTCTCTCAGCCTCTCCTGTAGCAGGTGATGGTCAACAGTGTATACAAGAAGATTACTGTAGGAAACGTGAATGATAGCCTCAAACTCCACAACAGGTACACAAGTCTGTAGAAACCAAGCTCTCCAGAAGATTGTTTACCTTCTGTTTAGTGGAGAATCACGGAAAAACAAGAAAAAAAAAACAATTAGTTGGATGGTGTTTGGCTTCAAAATAACTCAAAGAAGAGGAGACCTCCACAAGAGGCAATGAGTTGAATGGAAATCCTTAGCCAGCCCTCTGATGCACATGCCAGCAGTCATAGTGTGAATTTAAATCCCACCTCTCCCTGTTTTGCTAAATCATCAACAGGAGTCGAGATCAAAGTGCTCATTATGCTTCCTGCTCTAGGGTTTTTTCTCTCTCCCTTTTTTAACCGCTCTCGTCTCTGTGTGAGTTTTTTTTCTGTTCCCTGTGAATTTTTGGTGAGTCAACAGCACGTCTTGCGACACTGACAGCTCATAATTACATTGCTCATTTCAAATCAGCAGAATTATGCGGGAGGAGTAAATTTACTGCCAGCAGACAGAAAGAGAGAAGGGAAACTAAATGCTTTGACATTTCAGGTTGAAGTGGATGAGTGTGGTGGGAGCAGGTGTGAATAGATTCAGCTAGGTTTTCATGTGTTTGTGGAATATTATTTTTGCATTATTAAATGATTAAAAAAGATGAAAAAAAGAAGATTTCACCTTGTCAAACTGCAGGGGAAAATAGTTTATGCCATTATACACACTTGTTTTATCCTCACACACTTAGAATTACACGATGACTTGTTTTATGCACCAAATGGCATGATAACAATAATTGGGCAGTGGCTGAAGTTCTGATGCTCAGCTACAGAAGCTGGCTCTCTCTAGAGAACATAGGTCAACCTACCCACCTCCAAGGACTCCATTGTTCTCTGGGCCTCTGCTTAGGCTGCTGCCCCCGCAACTTGACCCCGGATAAGTAGAGAAAAATGGATGGATGGGTGATGTTGGATGATGGATGATGGATGGATGGATTAATGTATAGATAGATGGATAGATGGATGGATGGATGGATGGATGGATGGATGGATGATGTCAGATAGATTGATGGATGATAGATAGATGGATGGATGATGTTAGATGGATGGAAAGATGGATGGATGGATGATGTCAGATAGATGGATGGATGATAGATAGATGGATGGATGATGTTATATGGATGGAAAGATGGATGGGTGGATGAAGTCATATAGATGGATGGATGATGTTAAATGAATGGAAAGATGGCTGGATGGATGATGTCAGATAGATGGATGGATGATGTTAGATAGATGGATGGATGATGTTATATGGATGGAAAGATGGATGATGTCAGATAGATGGATGGATGGATGATGTCAGATAGATGGATGGATGATAGATAGATGGATGGATGATGTTATATGGATGGAAAGATGGATGGGTGGATGAAGTCAGATAGATGGATGGATGATGTTAAATGAATGGAAAGATGGATGGATGGATGATGTCAGATAGATGGATGGATGATGTTAGATAGATGGATGGATGATGTTATATGGATGGAAAGATGGATGGATGGATGATGTCAGATAGATGGATGGATGATAGATAGATGGATGGATGATGTTATATGGATGGAAAGATGGATGGGTGGATGAAGTCAGATAGATGGATGGATGATGTTAAATGAATGGAAAGATGGATGGATGGATGATGTCAGATAGATGGATGGATGATGTTAGATAGATGGATGGATGATGTTATATGGATGGAAAGATGGATGGATGGATGATGTTAGATAGATGGATGGATGGATGATGTCAGATAGATGGATGGATGATAGATAGATGGATGGATGATGTTATATGAATGGAAAGATGGATGGATGGATGATGTCAGATAGATGGATGGATGATGTTAGATAGATGGATGGATGATGTTATATGGATGGAAAGATGGATGGGTGGATGAAGTCAGATAGATGGATGGATGATGTTAAATGAATGGAAAGATGGATGGATGGATGATGTCAGATAGATGGATGGATGATGTTAGATAGATGGATGGATGATGTTAGATAGATGGGTAGAAGGCTAATAATTTAAAGTTAATATGTTTTTTAAAGCTACAAATTCATCAAAGGAAACGAAGCATGCCGTTGATGTAAGGATGTAAGGCAGAGTGAGAGCTGCAGCCATGTTTTGTTTATACTGCCTGCAGGTTTTGCTCTCAAGGTCACAATGTTCAGAGTTGATTAGGGAGGAGATTATGTTTCATCCCACCGAAAACAACACCTTTTATTTTTAAACCAAATAGATTTTCCTGTTTTTAAAACCTACAGCTTCTGTTGGCTGTAACTGGAGGAAAAGATTCTCTGGCAGGTGTTTGAGGTTTTTGTCTTTGTCCCTATTGGTTATACTGTTGTACGCTGTTACCAGGATGATATAAAAATGGTAGCATTCATTTGCATGCATATTTGCGTGCCCAAGTGTGTGTGTTCATGGTAAATTCAGAAGCATCTGATTTATTCATGCTCTGCACAGCAGTAGATATATTTCCAGCTGAAATGGTGTGTTGCAAACTGCAAGATGTTCCTGTGTTAGTTCATTTTAGTGTGTTTGTGTGTGCTTGCGTCCCATAACTGTCAGTCAGAATTAAGCAGTCTTCTTCTGCTGGCTTCGTCTCTTTCTCCTATTCCCACTCAATCCCCTTCTGCCTCTCTGCTCCAGTCCGTTTTAGCTCAAGAGCCTCATTTATTCATGTTTCTGGGCCTGCCGTGCCATTTTAGCTGGCTTCTGAGAATGTAGAAGAAGAAAAGAAGAAAATGTCATTTCTATAGCGCCTCTCAAGATAAAAATCACGAGGCACAACCTTGGCGGAGTCCAACTCTCACTATAAAGAGCCCGACTTACTGCGGACCAAGCCCTGACACCGGTCATACAGGGACCTAACAGCCCGTATCAGAGGGCCTGGTACCCCATACTCCCACAGTACCCCCCACAGGGCCCCCTGAGGGACACGGTCAAATGCCTTCTCCAAATCCACAAAACACATGTAGACTGGTTGAGCAAATTCCCACGCACCCTCCAGGATCCCCCTAAGAGTATAGAGCTGGTCCAGTGTTCCACGGCCAGGACGAAAACCACATTGCTCCTCCTGAATCTGAGGTTCAACAATCTGATGGACCCTCCTCTCCAGAACCCCTGAATTGAGCTTACCAGGAAGGCTCAGGAGTGTGATCCCCCTGTAGTTGGAACACACCCTGCGGTCCCCCTTAATAAATAAGAGGACCACCACCCCGGTCTGCCAGTCCAGTAGGACTGCCCCCAATGTCCATGCGATATTGCAGAGCCGCGTCAGCCAACATAGCCCCACAACATCCAGAGCCTTAAGGAACTCCGGGCGGATCTCATCCACCACTGGAGCCTTGCCACGGAGGAGCTTTTTAACCACCTCAGTGACCCCCCCCTGAGGCGCCGGATGGTGGGCCAGAATCTCCTCAAAGCCGTACGGAAGTCTTGCTTCATGGTCTCACCGAACTCCTCCCATGCCCGGGTTTTTGCCTCAGCGACCACCCGAGCCGCGTTCCGCTTGGACTGCCGGTACCCATCAGCTGCCTCTGGAGTCCCACAGGCCAAAAGACCTGATGGGACTCTTTCTTCAGCTTGAGAGCATGCCTAACCGCCTGTGTCCACCAGCGGGTTCGGGGTTTGCCACCACGACAGGCACCGACGATCCCGCGACCACAGCTCCGGTCGGCCGCCTCAACAATGGAGGCACGGAACAGGGTCCATTCAGACTCTATGTCCCCCGCCTCCCCCGGAACATTTTGGAAGTTCTGTCGGAGGTGGAAACTGAAGCTCCTTCTGACAGGAGACTCTGCCAGACGTTCCCAGCTGACCCTCGCGATATGTTTGGGCCTGCCTGGTCTGACCGGCATCCTCCCCCACCATCTGAGCCAAGTCACCACCAGGAGTGGTCATTTGACAGCCCCGCCCCTCTCTTTTCCCAAGTGTCCAAGACATGCGGCCGCAGGTCAGATGAAACAACAACAAAGTCGATCATCGAACTGCGGCCTAAGGTATCCTGGTGCCAAGAGCCCATTTGGACACCTTTATGTCTGAACATGGTGTTCATTATGGACAATCCTTGACTGGCACAGAAGTCCAGTAACAAAACACCACTCAAATTCCTCCCAACCACACTTCTCCAGGTCTCACTGTCGTTGCCCACGTGAGCGTTAAAGTCCCCCAGCAGAACGAGGGAGTCATCGGAAGGAGCGCTTTCCAGCACCCCCTCCAAGGTCTCCAAAAAGGGTGGGTAGTCTGAACTGTAGTTTGATGCATAAGCACAGACCACAGTCAGAACCCGTCCCCCCACACGTAGGCGGAGGGAGGCTACCCTCTCATTCACTGGGGTAAACCCCAACATACAGGCACCAAGATGGGGAGCAACTAGTATGCCCACCCCTGCTCGGCACCTTTCAGTGGGAGCAACTTCAGAGTGGTAGAAAGTCCAACCCCTCTCAAGGAAACTGGTTCCAGAGCCAGAGCCATGCGTTGAGGTGAGTCCGACTATATCTAGTCAGAACCTCTCAACCTCACACACCAACTCAGGCTCCTTCCCCACCAGAGAGGTGACATTCCATGTGCCAAGAGCCAGCTTCTGTAGCCAAGGATCAGATCGCCAAGGTCCCCGCCCTCAACTACCACCCGTCACACACTTCACCTGACCCCTTTGTCCCCTTCCACGAGTGGTGGGCCCATGGGAAGGGGGACCCACGTTTCCTCTTCGGGCTGTGCCCAGCCACCAGGCACTTGCCAGTGTGCCCCACCTCCAGGCCTGGCTCCAGAGGGGGGCCCCAGTGACCCACGTCCGGGCAAGGGAACACGGTTTCCATTTATATAATTCATCATAAGAGGTCTTCGGGCTGCTCTTTGTCTGATCCCTCACCTAGGACCTGTTTGCCATGGGTGACCCTACCAGAGGCAGAAAGCCTTCAACAACTTAGCTCCTAGGATCATTGAGACGCTCAAACCCCTCCACCACGGTAAGGTGGCAGCCCAGGGAGAGGGGCTGTTTAATGATGACTTTAATTACTCACTCAGGCTGATCTGAGTTACATTTTGCTAGAAAGCTGCTAAATGACAACAATTAATGAGTCTGAGTCAATAAGGTTTACTCTAACTGAGACATAAATGAGTTTTTGGTTACAACAGAATGATTCTTATGTTCACTGCCATAGAGCTACTAATGATATATCCCAATTAAGGTAGTTATTTAGGAATTACATTAGCGCTGATTTACATTTTGCAACCATTCAGCCTCTGAATTATATTACCTCATTATTGCAATATGATGCATAATTAAACTTGACAGCTGTGTTTTATTAGAAAGAGAATAAGTGATTAATGCCAGTTAGCAATGTCTGATTATTTTCCACCATCCATTGAAGAGCCTCACTTTGCTTTTCCTTCTTTTTTCAAATTGTAATTTGTTGTGTAACCCTTTTTTAGGGCACTCATTGAAGCATTTTAATTTTTTTTTTCAACCCTAGGCTGTTATTGTAGTCCATAACCAAAGAGTATTTCTTTTGTTACAACTTAAAAAAAATATTTCCATGCAGAAAATATGAGAAAATGAAGTGATCAAATATGGACGTTGGCCCTGTTCGGGTGAAAGAAATCCCAAAATAAAATAACATGAACAAGTTAAATAAACATTATTTTTGAATAATTTCAGATAAGTCTAATCGCCAAATTTTGAAAACAAAATAAAGTAATTCGGTGATGGCAAAATGCTCAAGCCAAGACTTTAAAGTGACTAAACCGGTTTTATTAATTACAGAGAAAAAGCAGATTTGTACGACAAAGACACTTTGTTTCACAACAGGACCCTTGAGGCTGAAACGTCTTCTCTCTGCTTTTAACTAAGTGTGGTGCTTTTGGTGGAAATCCTAGAAAATAAATGGAAAATTCATGCTGAGTAAAATACAAACATACATAAAGTCCAATCTATTATCAAAAAACAGACAAAATGCCCAATTTTTTTATAACATCTCTTTTATTTGCCCCCTATGCTGTGGCACACACATGACAGTCTGTCTGACTTCAGACTCGATCCACTCATTTCAGTTTGGCAGGGAAGCAAAAACACAGATGGAACTCCTCTAGTTAATCTGAAAAATGTCTCTCTGTTTATTTCATGCTTTTATTGTTGTTTAATCATCTCGTTGCACCTTGATTTTCTTCTCTTCTTGCTAAACATTTCAGTGTGTCTGCTTTATGCAAGAAACCTTCCCAAAAATCTGTTTTTTGCACACAAAAAACAGAACTAAGACTTTTAATGAAATGAGCAAATCAGACAGGAGCATCCTCACACACACGATTTTCAGAAATCTGTAAAAGTGATTAACTCATCATGTACTGTGATAAAATGTAAGCAATACATGTTTTTTTTTGTTTTGATTTTTGCTAAGCATGCCTCCTGCCCCACAGAGCTCCGTGCAATAGGAAACTGAGCGCTGACCAGAACTAACCATTAGCGTTAAACTTCAGCTTAATTACTTCAAGTTTAAGGAATACCTCAGCTGATGCAGAGTTGATGAACTTTTCACAGACAAGTAAGTCTCTAAAATATAAATATATGAAAACACAACATGACATGAGAATAATACTCGTAAAACAACATGTTTTAGCTCTGTTTGTCGGCTACAGAAGCACATTTATCGCGATCGTAAACAAATAGAGCAAAATACTTTTTGTGTGATATGCTTGTCAGCCACTAGATGGTGCCATCGGATAAGAGAAATACTCCGGAAAGAAGCTTTAAGCACAAATCAACATAACTAAAGAGGCATGAAAGTTTAGGAAGAGAACAAAACACGCTGGCTGCAGTATACACCTCATTTTCCATGAGCTGTTGACTTCTGTTAACATGTAAAATATTAATTTATTTTTTAGGGATGGACAATATATCGGTATCAATATCGGTATCGGCTGATGTTAGTCATATTTTAACATATCGGGATCGGTCCGATAAATAAAATTGGACCAATATTACGTAACTGATAGTTTTTCCATCTCTTGTCGGTTTGTTTATCTGTTTCAGAGGGTGAGGGGGGTGGTGTGTATTTGTTTAGTCATGTGACAGTGATTGTAATCATCTCAGAACTGTAAATGTGTGTGGTGTGTGTACATAATAATGTATATTCAGCTTTAATAAATTTAATTCTATACAAAATCTGCTGATTTTAGAAGCATTGATGCCAGTATGTCGGTATCGGCAAATATCGGTTATTGGCCATAACAGATATCGGTACTGGCCCAAAGATTTCATATCAGTGCATCATTTGTATTTTTGCTTATTCAATACTTTAAAAAGCAGTACATAAAGTTGCTTCATTTATCTTTCATTGTAAAATCTCCTTTATGTCCAGATCTTTAGTGATGTAGATGGTTTTCTGTTTATTGCCTAGCTCTGCTTCTGTTTATTGAGCCTTCTCACCTCCAGAGGAAACGAGCAACAAATTCAGTGGTTGTCACTCCAGAAATATTTTTTCAGCTAAAATCCTGTTGTATCTATTTTTCTGAACAGTTTTATAAGTTTCTTGCTGTTTGACCTTAATGTCTTGCTATCTTCACACATGCAGGTGTTTGCTCAGACGATGCAGCTGTGATTTCCCTCTTTAGTGAACATGTTGCATCACCCAGAGCCACAGCGATGACTCCTAACAAACCCTACCACTTTATTAGAGACGGAGATCTCATAAATGTCATCAGACATGATGTGCCTGATTTAAACCTATTTTTCTTTGCTCAGTGAGGACTGACATGGAATAAAACTGGTTTATTTTAAATTCAAGCTGGATTTTCCCCTCAGCTGAACGTTTACTAATAAGCAGAGCCATAACAGTGTCATAGATCAGATCGTTCCATAATTAAGTCTCATCTTCCATTTCCTTGTGTTCCTGTCAGTGAGCAGAGTATCTGTCAGGCCCGAGCCTCGGTCATGGTCTACGATGACACCAGCAAGAAGTGGGTGCCCATCAAGCCAGGGCAGCAGGGATTCAGCCGGATCAACATCTACCACAACACTGCCAACAACACCTTCAGAGTGGTGGGGGTCAAACTGCAGGACCAGCAGGTAACCAAGAGGACACAATGGGTGTAAAACACAGTCTTCTGGAGTCTCACTGAGAATCTCCATCTTTTCCTCCTGTCTTCATCTGTCACAGGTGGTAATCAACTATTCAATAGTGAAGGGCCTCAAGTACAACCAAGCAACCCCGACATTTCACCAGTGGAGGGACGCCAGGCAGGTCTATGGCCTCAACTTTGCCAGCAAGGAAGAGGCCACCACCTTCTCCAACGCTATGCTATTCGCCCTCAGCATCCTCAGTGCTCAGGATGGAGGTGTGACCTTTAACATTTTGATTTAATCCTGACTTATTATTGTTTTCATTTATTTATTTATTTTTTCAAACAAATTATGAATTTTTTTTTGTGTGTCCTGTCTGGCCGTGAAGCAAACAGAATTGATGTCTGAATGCTGGTAACAAGCCTTACAGATTCACTCTCAGGTGGAGCATCAAAGCGTCTGCTTTAAATGTCATGCCTGATACTTAAAACTTTATTGTTATTGTTTTTGAATGCTTTTTAATTCTGACCAGACACGGAGTCAGAGGTGAAAGAGAAAGGAAGAGACAAAAGATGGGGGGGGGGGGTTCCACAAAAATAAACAATGAACAAGAGTCTGCTTCTAGACCTGCAGAAAGAGACAAGAAAAAAAGCAAAAAATAAACAATTATGGGACACAACAACAATACAACAAGATCAAGCCATCACTGTGTCAACTTCATGAAGAAATATATAATCAACATTGTTTAACTGAACAATCACACGATAATAAATCACAGTGCATTTAGTGCCCACCACAGCCTTAAGACATGTGTTGAACGTGCCCAAGTCCATACTTATGAGAGCACCATGTGAGCACCTGTGTGTGTACACGCACTTGTTTATGTAAGGTTTCTCTATAGGAGCGTCCAACAGAGAGTGTGAGGGGCCACAGATTTGCCCCCTAAAGATGTGTAGGAGACGGAGGGAGCTCCAAGTCCCAGAGATCCAGGAGTTGCCCCAGAGCACAGGAACTCCAGGGAGACTGCGACCAGAAAGCCGCCACCCCCCCACCCCCCCACCCCCCCACCCCCCCACGAGAGGCGCAGAGGATCGCCCCCGGGGGGGGGGTGGGGGGTGGGGGGGGGCACAACCAGCAGCCGGCAAAGTCCCGGGAGATATCGGCGGCAAGCCCACAGGCCCGCCCACAGCCTCCCAACCCTAGCCGGCCGAGCCCGGGACCCAGGAGCGACCACCCCCGCTGGGGACCCAGCAGAGCCCAGGGACCCAGACCCCACCAGGCAGCCACCGGGACTGATCAGGCAGATGCCAAAAATCTTAAACTCCCTGACCCGGGAGCCATGACCCAGGCAGGCCAAGGCACCGCACTCCACACCAGGTGTGGCAGGAAGAGGGGATACAAAGATCTAAATCACCAAAAGAAGTCCCAGGAGAAGGGAGGAGTCAATGGCCCCACCTGACATACACAGTCATGCACAAACACAGTCACACACTCCCTCCCTCATGCTCACACATACATATACAACCAAAGACTTACAAAAATTCATGCCGGACACCCACTCATGCTCCCCATACACACCCTATTCACGCTGGTCCCGGTACTGCTGCACATGGGGTACAACCATTACCAGTTTCAAGAGTTCGACCCTTTCTGCTGGGGTGCTGATGAGCAGGCTCCCCCGCCCAACGCTGAGCACAGCAATCCACCACCCCATACCCCAACCGGATGGCCGGATCTCCCTCCTAGCCTCCAGCCCCAGGAAGCCAAGTGACAACAGAGGTGTGCTAAGACCCCTAGTCTCCCTCCGCCTGCTCTAATATGGTGTTAGTGAGTGTTGATGAGGTGTATTCCATGGCTGTGGTGAGTGGGCAGTGCGGGCATTGTCTGGCCTATGCCAGCTGATGCCACCACACCACCCCACTTGCACCCACAGCCCTCGGTGTCTAAGTGCAGTTTAAAATTGGAAGTGGGCACCGGCACTCGGGATGAGGCTGAGAAATCCCCCTGCCAAATGCCGTTGGGTGTGCTCACTCCCAAGGCCCTAAGTGTGTGTTTGCGTGGAATGTCGTTGGTGGAAGTGTTTTAAGTTGCAGATAAAATTGGGGGCAGGTTGCAACAGGAATACGGAAATGGGGTCCATACCTGCACTCCCTGACTTGTCCACCCCCCAAGGTCCTATGTGCATGTTTGTGTGATGATGTGAGGGAGCAGGAGGAGAGAAATGTGTGGGGATGGGGAGGAATAGCTGGTTGGGCTTAGCCCTCTAGGGAGCCAGCTCCCCCACTGGCCCCAATAGACACCTCTGTTGTCAAAATGCTACCCAGAGCATGGAGACCCCAGCCCATCCTGCCAGGGCCCAAAGCAGCAACATCACAGAGCCTCACGGAGTCCAAGGACACCAACCCAGCCCCACCCCAGCAGAATATCTACACCCATCCCTGCATTTGCACAACTTCCGGACTATAAAAGACATAGGACATCCAGATAAGGTTGGGTCCTCCCCCTCCTGGACTCCCCTCTCCCCTGTGATGGGACAGCAGGGGAGCCAAGGTCTACCCGAGGCCCCTGAACCCGAGTCAGGCACTGCTGCATGTTCCTGCCTTCTTCCTGGCAGCATGCATGTCAGGACTCGACCCCCAAGGCCCCACCCAGATCCCCCCACGGGGCCGGCCACCCCCACACCCCGAGCCCCCAGGCCCCCACCCAGACTCACCCAGGGGCAATGCAGCCGCCGGGCAGTAAGTAACCCATGGCCACCTCCAAGACCTCCAAGGGGCCCCACTCACAACCGCCAGCAGTCCACCCCCCGAGGCAACCCAAGCACCTCCAGAGGGGGGCAACGGCCCTCCAGTCCCAGACACCCCCAGTGAAACCACCTCCAGGGAACATCCAGATACTCCAAACACAGACCCTCCACCCCCTCACCCACATCATCCCGCTGGACAACATCAATGGTCCCCCATCATCGCTATGTGACGGAACCGATCAAAGGAGCCCAGAGAGATTGATTTGAAGTGGAAGCAGAGGCTAAATCAAGTGTAATATGATCTAACAAAAGATTTCTATACTGGTTAATGCAAAGAGTATCTCTATTTTTCCAATTCAAGAGGATAGTTTTCTTAGCGATGCATATGGCAGTTAGAACCACGTGATCCAAAGATGTTTCAATCAGGACATCGTCCAGGTTTCCCAGTAAACAAAGAGAGGGGGGCGGTTGGGATATGAAATTTAATGTTTGTTTTTTTTTTACTTTTGGTAGAAAATTTACTCCAGACTACCACAGAAAACACACCGTAGACCTATGAGCAGAGTGCCGTTTTAGCCTCACAGATTAATAGAGATCACCTCTTGTGGCAGTTTTGTAAAAATAACACTTTTAATCTCTGCACACTTTGTTTAGATGTGTGTGTGTGTGTGTGTGTGTGTGTGTGTGTGTGTGTGTGTGTGTGTGTGTGTGTGTGTGTGTGTGTGTGTGTGTGTGTGTGTGTGTGTGTGTGTGTGTGTGTGTGTGTGTGTGTGTCCATCCAGCCTCTTAATAAGAATGAGTCATTGAGATCTCCCCTGGGTCCCGTGCTAGAGAGCAGACCTTTTCATCTGACTAAAGCCCCATTCCCACCTGTACCGGGTCGGCCCGGGCCGGGTAGCATAGGTTGTTTACATATCTGGGTGGCCTGGAATTTTCCCGGGCCAACCAAGGCTCATTCTCGGCCCTCTTCCCGAGGGGTACTGCTTCAGGCCGACCAGGGCCAACACGCCCACTGCTGACAGCAAATTCACACCTTCCATTAGAGCAAGCCTCTGATTGGTGGGTAGAATCAGCCCATTCACACCTTCCATTAGAGCAAGCCTCTGATTGGTGGGTAGAATCAGCCCATTCACACCTTCCATTAGAGCAAGCCTCTGATTGGTGGGTAGAATCAGCCCACATGGGCTTAAGGCAAGGATGTGTGGAATCAACCGGGCCAGGCTGGGGCCGACTGGGGCTACCCGGCCCGGGCCGACCCGGTACAGATGGGAATGGGGCTTAATAACAGGATGGGGGCAGCAGAAAAGGCTCGAGTGGCACTGACATGCAGGAGGATGCATACATCTCACTTCCCTGCACCCTGCTGCAGCATGGCTCAATCACAGAAATGGACATTGTTTATATTTATATATATACACACAGAGACAGAAATGATGAATGCATAATTTACATCAGATTTTCAACCTGGCTGCAACCTTCATCACCAGACCTTGTAGTTTCTAGCTGTGTGCGCAGCAGTGTCGGCACCCTCTAGTGGTAAGAAGGATAAAAGTTGACCTTCTGTCTTCACTGCTTTGAAGAGCTGGGTGGGATTCCAGAGGTTGTGATGAATTTATTTTTGGATTAAAGCAAAATAAACCTACAAAAGATTTGGTCCTTAAATGGCCTAAATTTGTTTTAGTTTTTTTATGGAACCTAAGAACAGTAAAACATATTTAAACATGTAAACGTCAGGATTGATGGTTTTCACTGATAATCAGGAGATACAGACGCATTAAATTATGTCAAATTATTAATGTCTAGTTTACTAGAAAAACATTTTCTATTAGCTTAGCCATGAAATGAACAAGATTCTCTCTTTTCAGTCTCTCTTGGACAAATTAAGGTGATTCTTGATCTAAAAAACAACATTAAAAGCTAAATTTGACTCATTCTTCACTTGTTATTCATATTGGAGTACCTGGGCGGCGATAAGCCAGCTCAGCCCGCGGACAAACCGACCTTTGAAACTTGACCCCAAGATGCTCGCTACGCTGCTGCTGGTGTGAATTACACGAAGATGACAGACGATACCGAACCTAGATGGAGGATGGGAGGAATTAAAGGAGAGAGGGAGGGCAGGTGAGGGGAGAGAGAGAGAGAAACAGAGAGGGAAGTGAGGGAAAGATGAGGGTGAGGAAGAGGAAGAAGCGTGGCTCAAGGGGAGAGATGGTCAGGCGGGAGTACATCTGTCAGTGCCTGTGTGTCTGCTACAGCCGCTTTCTGTTCTTCAGTATGTCATGTAGGTAAAACACAACCCTCCTGCTGTGTGTTTGTTTGAAGTCCTGCATGGTTATTCTTTTATTCTGTTGTGTTTGTGTGTTTTAGGTCAATTCACACACACACGGCTGTGCTTTTAACATTAACGAAAGCTAAATCGGGCCATAAACATCTTCAATTTGTTATAGTTTTTTTATTGAAACTCAAGAATAAATATTTTCAAACGTGAAAAAGTTTAAATTTAACAGCAAATTACTCCTGCGTCCTCTGACTTTTATTGTTCAGTCTCACACTTAAGTTTAAAAGACAGTTTTAAGATCTTAATGCGTCGTCTCACCTGCTGTGACTCACCTTGAACAACCTCAGTTTGAAGAGACATGGATTAGTTATGGTTGAACCGATGAGCTAACTGCTAGTCACACAGGGTCCTAAAACAATCCGACTATAAATTATTTCAAAGTACTGTATGGAAATACAATTTAAGAAGCTTAATTATTTTATATTCCATGGTTATTCCAGCAGAATTATCATGAAATTCCCACCCGGAGTGCTATAGCTATAGTAGCTAGCTCCACAGCTAAATTCTGCTGCAGAAAAAATAATTATGTGTAAATAATGAAATGAGTACAGTGATCCCTCGCTACTTCGCGGTTCATTTATCGCGGATTCACGACTTCGCGGATTTTATCTTTGGAGCCTTATTCAAGGGAAATTCGCTGATTCGCGGTATTTTCCTATGCGAAATATCAAGAAATTCCAGTTTTTTTCATCAATTTCATCATAAAATGCAGTTTTTGTAATAAAACTATAAATAAACCAAGTAAAAAAAATTCTATGTAAAGGGAGGGTTTTAAAAGTCTGAATACTGATCAACATGTTAAATAAATACTGCAAATATGGTGTCCCTACTTCGCGGATTTTCACCTATCGCGGCCAGGTCTGGAACGCATCCACCGCGATAAACGAGGGATCACTGTAGAGGTGCAAAAGTTCAAAAGACAATATTTGCAAGAACTGCTGGGAAGTTTTTGTTATTAGTTTTTTTAGATGGAAAGAACTTTTGTAATTGGCTCCACTCAGACTAGCCGTTAGCTTATCTGTCCATTCAAAACTAATCACATAAAATCAACTCAAATGATCTGAACTATAACTTTAAACCACCAAAAAGCCCATTTTAAAACATAATCTGGCTTGTGAGCTATTATAAGTAATATAAAATTTGAAGTCAATAAAATGTAAGCTGTTTCATCCCAGTCAAGTCACCATTACACGTGTTTTAGGTTGTTTTGTGAGCACGGTTACCTGTTAGTGGTGCATGCATGCTTAAGACCAGTAAAAGCATCTGTTAGATGACCTGATAGTGAGAAGGGGTCGTGTTTTTGTCACCCCGTGTTGTTTTCAGATCCCTGTTACTTGATCAATGGCAGCCGTTGGCAGTGTTGGTCATCAGCACTGACCCTGAAAACATCCTGAGCTGTAAAACTATAATGAATATTTCTCATTAGACAGAGCAGTGTGAGTCAGCCCAAGAGAAGGACAGTTACTGCTTTAAGTGCTATTTCCCCTTTGTTCCAGTCCTCTTGTGAGTATGATTTGATCCCTCTTCTTACCTTTTTAAAACAGCAAATATTATTAAAAGTGTATTTTCTGGAAGAGTAAAGACTTGATGAAAGTATTACGAAACTGATCACCTCATCTGATTTGATTATGATCCCTCAGCTGACGTCACTTAGTTCTCATCTTATTGTGCCATGAATTAATCACACCCTCTGTCTTCAGATCTCACTATTATGGCTTTGCAGGCTCCTGGTTAAGAAAGAAAGAACAATGGAGACTTTAAATGTTCAGACCAGTCCTTGCTGTTTTAGAAAAGTTTTGTCTTTAGGTTGTTTTACGGGGACTCGGTCAGAAATGTGCACATTTGCACTAAAAAATACTTCTCTGCATCTTTTTTGTCTCTCTGCTGAGAAGATACATTTTATTTGTTTGGGTGGACTCCAAAAGTCATAGTTACCATTTTAGAAAAACTTTATTTGACTTTACTGAATGTTACTTTGGGGCACCTGGGCTCTGACAGACGGTCAGGTTGCACCAAAAATCACTTCAGAGAGACTGATCAACTACCAAACGTGGTTTGAAGCACAGAAATTGACGCTCGTCGACAAACAGACGCTCAGCCTGACAACAACTGATGTGAGAATGCTGCCAGCGTAGACAACTTCCTGGGAGAAGGCTCGGAGACCGTGCAGACCAGCTGAATGAAGCATCCACAGACATCGTTCAGAGCCTTTCTGTGGTGATGGTGTCTCCCTGTCACATCTGGAAGCAGCTGGTCACAAAGCTCCACCTGCTGGGCTTCAACACACCTACCCGTTACTAGATTCTGGTCTTCCTGACAGAGAGAAAGTCAGAGCACTTCAGCAACGTGCACCGACTCTGTCAGCGTGTGAGTCTCTTCTGCATGGTGGAGAGTGTCCTGACGCTCGGGATCTAGGGACCCTGCAACGAACTGTGAAGATTCAGGATCGTTTCCTCAAATTTTGCATGTGAAGACTTTTGACAATGATCAAGAACCACTTCCAACACACTCATGGACTATTTAAAGGCACACTATGCAACTTTTTCATATTTTATTTATATACTTTTTACTTTTTGTGTTAGTTTTTATTATTTCGATACCTACTCTTGTTCTACTTTTCCTGAGATCCACTGATTTCCCTCTTTCCTATTCATTTTCCCTCTCCATTTCTTTATGTTTTTTAATTCACAATTTTTATTTTTTATCATTTTAAACATATTTTTAATCCTTTTTTTAAAAAAATTTGTACCGGAAATTTTTGTTTTTGTTTTAGTGAAGCACCTCGTGAAGTTTATCTTGAGAGACGCTATTTAAAAGACTGTTTTCTTTATTTTCTTTCTTTCTATTTTTGAGCAAGACAAATTAAAAGAAAAATCACATCAAAAGAATTTTCCAATTTTTAAAAAAAATTTTCAATCACATTATTTTGAAGGGATGCCTTGCAAACTTTTCATGTTTTAAAATAATTTTTTGAGCCAGTATGTGCTAAAATGACCTTTAACATGGTTAATGGAATGTCACTCAGACCCCCATTGCCAAAACACCGCATTTGAAACTTCAGAGTGCTGGTCCAATCTGTTGGACTTAGAAAAAATTTTGCTGACATACCTGGTACTGCAGTCTGCTTCCAGCGTGTTTCCTGCATGTTTTAGATCTCATGACCAACCACTTCTGTAGACACTAAGGAAGGCTGGGGAGATGTTTCAGCTGTCAGATTAAGGTGTTAAAAAGACTAATACACAGCAAGGAGATACGTTTTGCTTTCGATTCTACTAAACAGACACTACAAGGTGCTAAAATCAAGCCAAAAGAGCCTAGTCCCCCATTAACCTTTAAAAAACAGGAAGCTCTGGATGATTAACTTCAACACAAATAATCAAGGGATAGATATAGTCTGCAAAATGGCACAATCCCAATAAACAATTGCATTTTTCTGACTTCATTTATATTGCTTACTCATCTGATTTCATATTGGTTTATATTTTATAAATAAATACATTTTATAAAGTTCATATTATGTGGGTATTCTAGCTAAAATGTCAGGAAATTATGCCCAGAAATGCCGTGCCAGATGTACTCAAATGTATGTGTATATGAATGATTTCTACAAAAACATTTACTTTACTTGTGTTTTTTTCTTTCTCTCTGCTTTTCTCAGGTCCAGCTCTCCAACGTCAAGTCCAGAATGGCCCAACTTCAGACGAGATAGAAGCTCATAGAGCAAGGTGAAGTATTTTTTTCTGATTTCATTCAGACAGTAGCACAGTGGTTCACAGGCTTACATAAATCCTAAAGGCTTTGGTTGTTTCTGAGTGTTCACCTGATGTTGCAGCATCTTGTGTGAGACATCATGGCAGGTTGAATTAGTAAAAGGAAGTTGAAGTTATAAAGAATTGAATCCACTTGGTAATGTTGTTAAATGCATATAAATTTACATAAAATGGGCTGCCACCTTACCGTGGTAGAGGGGTGTGAGTGTCAATGATCCTAGGAGCTACGTTGTCGGAGGCTTTCTGTCTCAGGGTCACCCATGGCAAACAGGTCCTAGGTGAGGGATCAGACAAAGAGCAGCCCCAAGACCTCTTATGATGAATTATATAAATGGAAACCGTGTTCCCTCGCCCGGACAAGGGTCACCGGGGCCCCCTCTGGAGCCAGGTCTGGAGGTGGGACACGTTGGTGAGCACCTGGTGGCCGGGCTTTCACCCATGAAGCCCGGCCGGACACAGCCCACAGAAGAAACGTGGGTCCCCCTTCCCTTGGGCTCACCACTCGTGGGAGGGGCCAAAGGGGTAGGGTGCAGTGTGTGACGGGTGGTAGTTGAGGGCGGGGACCTTGGCGGTCTGATCCTCGGCTATAGAAGCTGGCTCTTGGCACATGGAATGCCACCTCTCTGGTGGGGAAGGAGCCTGAGTTGGTGTGTGAGGTTGAGAGGTTCCGACTAGATTTAGTCGGACTCACCTCAACGCATGGCTCTGGCTCTGGAACCAGTTTCCTTGAGAGGGGTTGGACTTTCTACCACTCTGGAGTTGCTCCCACTGAGTGGCGCGGAGCAGGGGTGGGCATACTAGTTGCCCCCCATCTTGGTGCCTGTAAGTTGGGGTTTACCCCGGTGAATGAGAGGGTAGCCTCCCTCCGCCTACGTGTGGGGGACGGGTTCTGACTGTGGTCTGTGCTTATGCACCAAACTACAGTTCAGACTACCCACCCTTTTTGGAGACCTTGGAGGGGGTGCTGGAAAGCGCTCCTTCCGGTGACTTCCTCGTTCTCCTGGGGGACTTTAACGCTCATGTGGGCAACAACAGTGAGATCTGGAGAGGTGTGGTTGGGAGGAACGGCCCCCCAATCTGAATTCGAGTGGTGTTTTGTTATTGGACTTCTGTGCCAGTCATGGATTGTCCATAATGAACACCATGTTCAGACATAAAGGTGTCCATATGTGCTCTTGGCACCAGGATACCTTAGGCCGCAGCTTGATGATCGACTTTGTTGTTGTCTCATCTGACCTGCGGCCGCATGTCTTGGACACTCGGGTGAAGAGAGGGGCGGAGCTGTCAACTGACCACTCCTGGTGGTCAGTTGGCTCAGATGCTGGGGAGGATGCCGGTAAGACCAGGCAGGCCCAAACGTATCGCGAGGGTCTGCTGGGAACGTCTGGCAGAGTCTCCTGTCAGAAGGAGCTTCAATCCCCACCTCCAACAGAACTTCCAAAATGTTCCGGGTGAGGCGGGGGACATAGAGTCTGAACGGACCCTGTTTTGTGCCTCCATTGTTGAGGCGGCCGGCCGGAGCTGTGGTCGCAGGATCGTCGGTGCCTGTCGTGGTGGCAACCCCCGAACCCGCTGGTGGACACAGGCGGTTAGGCATGCTGTCAAGCTGAAGAAAGAGTCCTATCAGGTATTTTTGGCCTGTGGGACTCCAGAGGCAGCTGACGGGTACCGGCAGTCCAAGTGGAACGCGGCTCGGGTGGTCGCCGAGGCAAAAACCCGGGCATGGGAGGAGTTCTGTGAGATCATGGACTTCCATACGGCTTTGAGGAGATTCTGGTCCACCATCCGGCGCCTCGGGGGGGGGGAAACAGTGCGCTACCAACACTATCTATAGTGGGGACGGTGTGCTGCTGACCTCTACTCAGAATAAATGTCATCTTATAGCAAGAGGCTTTTCAGCAAAAGACACCTCCAGTAAAGGAAGCAGAGTCAGAGTGATGCTCTAAAGATTCGATTGTTGGAAGAAAAAAGAAACAGATCTGTGCTACATTTACAGCTCTGCAGCAGGGATGTGACATTCATTGCTTACTTCTGAAATGTTTACCAGTGAGAGCTCCCTGCTGCATGTACGAGAACTCAGGCCATTTCTCTGAATTATTTCCAGTGCATGAACATTCAGCAGCCTCTGTTCAAATGAGAGCTGTGGGATTAAGGCAAGAGATCCAGTCCTGTGGGTCGGGCAGCTTCTCACAGTGATACAATCTGCTGCCTTTAGTCCTCCTCACCTTAAACTTGTACCTTAATATTCACAGAATTTCTATAAAATTTCACAAAAATGACAAAAATCTAAATGGGTGTTATTAAAAATGCTAGGGGTTATTTGACTTGATTGTGTCGATCTTTTGTTCTCTACTGTACATACACACGCATGTCTTTGTTGCCATTTTTAAACCCTTTTCCGCTCAACCTGTCGGCTCATCCAATATCCAAACGTCAGGGCTTAGGAGAACAAAAATGATGGGAGTTATGGCTCAATCTGATCTCGTGACTGCTAAACTGTTCCTGGGATTAAGGCTGTGATTGTGACAGGAGATTGTGGGCGTTTGAGGCTGGTGTTTGTCCGTCTCTCTGGAGGCAGGGAGGCGGTGTTGCTCTGCAGCTTTGCTCCTGCTGCGTTTGCTGCTGTCACATCACGGAGGCTGCTGTCTCAGCACTTCTCCTGTCCAGCTCACAGCTGGAAAACTCTACTTCCTCTACGTGCGCTGTCTCCTTTCCCTGCTCTCCTGGGCTGTGACACACATATGCTTCCTGCGTCACAAAGAGACATGAGAAGAAGGATGTAAAAGTTTGATTAAGGCCCAAAAGGATTATGCGGGTGGTGACTGGAGGAGAAAGGAGATAAATTGGAGGGCTGTATAGGTTAAACAGTTAAATGGTGTGAATGTTTAAAAGCTTTGCCACATTCTTATTTCCATTTTGTCCAAACTTGTTAAGGCTCTTAAATCTATGCATTCTTGCTGAATGGTCTCAGCATCCTGCCTTTTAAGTTATTTGAGAACTTTTAAGGTGCAAATCTGCAGTCTTCTTAGGAAGTGCAGTTCCTGCTGGTTTGACAACCCCAGTGATGTTTGATTGACCAGCTGAGGTCATTGGAGATCTGTGTTCCCACGAATCTGGAAAGCGACACTCTTTCCACCAGGGATGCAGAGGGACACACGTTCAGGTTGTGATCTTTGAAATTTGATGATCTTGTCCTGTGTTTTGTTTACACTGAGAAGGTTGCTGTCCCTGCACCAGCTGATGACATTATCAACCTTCCTTCTGTACATTGATTCATTGCTGTTCTGGATGAGTTGCACTATTGTGGTGTCATCTGCAAATGTGATGACCTGATTACCCCCATTTGCTGCTGTACAGCTGTGGGTCAGCAGAGTAAACAATAGAGGGCTGAGCACACGACCCTGAGGGAAACCAGTGCTCAATATTTTAAATCTTTCTCTTCAGCTCAGAAGCCAGAAAATGTTTCCCCGTTCAGATGTTGGTCTGACCTGCTTCTCTTTTGGATTATCTTTGAAGTTTAGATGTTTGTTGTGCTAACTGGGCAGCTGTGTTTCCTTTCTGGTTCTGTAGGCAAATGATTGAGCAGCAGCAGCAGATGCAGGCACACATGGAGCGAGAGCGACGGTCCTCCAACTCAGGTAGTCACACCAAGGACACTCACACACTCACTGAATAATCTGAATTATCTTCAACAGCACTCCGAACTCAGTTAAAGCACTTTCTTTAATTCGTGTTTTGCTTTTTTAAAGGTTCTCCTTTCCAGGGCCACCCTGCTGTGCTTTCTGTGGCCCCACCTGTAGTACCTCCACCAATGAACATGGGCGGCCCTCCTCCTCCACCACCACCACCTGGTCCGCCACCATCAACAGCAGGGGCTCCTCAGCCTCACCTCCCTCCTCCTTTGCCCTTGGGAGGAAGCAGCCAGGGGGATGAGGCTCCTGCACCAACGGGTCTTGCTGCTATGATTGCTGGAGCCAAACTACGCCGTGTCCAAAGAGTAAGACTTTCGTTTGTAGTTGTTTCGATTAAACTTTGGATGATGTTCAGATGTACAACAGCTCGCATTAGGAAGTAAAAAGTTGCTTTGGTTTCTGTTCCTCAGCCTGAAGAAAGCTCTTCAGTTGCCAAAAACGATGCCAACCGAACAAGTGGGGGCAGCGGCGGACTGATGGAGGAGATGAATGCTCTACTGGCACGAAGGTCAGAGCATTTAGCTATGAAGTAACCTTTCTAGCTAATATCACAGTCAGCATGCATGATCGTTACTGTTAAAGATCATTTGCAAGGGGGATTTCAAAGAAATGTGATGTTCTTATTTGAGGATTCTTCTTTCCCTCAGAAGGAAAGCAGCTTCAGAGAAGCCAGAGGACAGCCAAAACGTGAGTGTGCTTGGTAATACACTTGAACTGATAAAGCTCCTTGGAAGAGAAGTAAAATGTCACGAATAGCTGGATAATGATTACATTTGCATCTTTGATTATGTCTGTAGGATGATCCAAACTCTCCGTCACCCAGCACTCGGAGCGGACAGAATTCCGCAGGTGAGAAAACGAACCTCATCATAACCGCACCAAACGTGTGCACCGATCATCTCTAATGCATGACAGATTGTTTTATTCCATTGCAATGGTATGTTGAGTTTTACTGTAGAATTTTCCCTGTTGCCACACAGATGGTGTGAAGAAACCCTGGGACAGAGCTAACTCTGCAGACAGGTCAATGGTTTCAAGGTGAGAGCGCTGCAGCTCACTGGTCGTGTCTCTAATGGGAAACAAAAAGCATCCAAATATTCAGTAAAAAATATTTGATTATTGTTTATTTCTTGCAGGGTTCGAAATGCGGGCAGTGGAGGCGACACAGACTCTTTAGACATGGATAGGATGAAGCAGGTAAAACAAACTTTAGGGCTCATATGCTTATTTCAGTGGAGGACGATGATGTTACATGTCTGCTCTGTTCATTTTTCAACAGGAAATCTTGGATGAGGTGTTCCGTGAATTGCACAAAGTGAAGGATGAAATAATCGATGGTACATTTAATTTCCTCTCAAACAGAGAAGGCCGATGAGTCTCTGACCACTTTTACCTCTTCTGAATGAAGTTGACGGGAAAAATGAGTCAGTGGAACTGAGCGAGCCCGGTAGTTATGAGCAGCTGTAACCACTAGGTGGCACTAGATTCATCATAAATATTTAAAACACCAAATATGTGCTATTTTTGTGTTATTATAGTTGTTTTATTAGTAGTAGTAGTAGTAGCAGCAGTTTTAATAGTAGTAGTAGTAGAAGTAGTAGTAGTAGTCATAGCTGACCTACATATTGGGATCTTTACTCTCAACAACCAGTAGGTTAGATTTTGTGCAAATGTGGTGAATGCTGTTGCAAGCTGATGTTTAATTACAAAAAATTTATATGAATTAATGTTTTAACCCTTTGATGCATAAGATCACTACAGTGGACAGGTACTCAAAATTGTTATTTATTTATTTATTGCTATTAAGCACAGCCTCCATTTGGACTTCAGTAAGTCAAGCCAACATATTTCACGTTGAGAATGCACGCTGTCCGCTGAGGTGGACACGTAATAAATTATTTGTTAATTATTAAATGTTACAAAAAATATTTGTTGAAATTTGTTTAATTCACATCTAAAGATGAATGAAAATAATTGTTTAAAAAAATCATGGTTGAAGATTTCATAGTTCATGTATCAAAGGGTTAAAAATTAGCTCTATAATAAAATATTGGAAAACTCAAAACTAGAGGTCGACCGATATTGGTTTTTCTATTGCTGATACTGATGCCGAAGTGTAGGAGACATGTCAGCCGATGGCTGATGTGGACTGCCGATTTTTATGGACTGATTTTCTTGGCCAATATCTAGACATTTTCCACCATATTTTCATGCTAAAATGTCACAAATAACATCAGTTGATGCAGAAAATGTCCTAAGCTAAATCAGTTTTTGAACTATTAAACTAACTGTAAAATCTTAACTTTGTGCACTGCTCAACTTTAAAGTCAGACATCTAAATAAAGTTAATTTTATGTATTTATTATGCAGATGTCTTTGGTGAACACAAAAATACATTTAAATTAAATTATGCAACAGGGCTGGCTGAGGATGTGCCTGACTTTAAATCGGCTTTACTAATGATAAATATTGGCCGATGTATAAAAAACAGTAAATATCTTTCCACCCCTACTCAAAACTGTGTGTGTGTATGTGTGAAATGTTCTTAATATATCTTAATTGTGTAACTTTCCTCCCTCTATTCTCTTCCCCTCACAGCCCTTAGACTTGAACTCAGTCGCGTTAGTACGACATAATCTCGAGACGCAAGCCACTTTTTTCAAAATGGTACCCCTGCAGCAGCTGCCAAGGCCCTGATGAAGGAGGAGGAGGAGGAGACGTCGGGAGCAGAGGCTTAAACTGTGACATCTACTCATCGTGTTCAGCTGTGGTGCTGAAACAAGGCGACAACATTACTGTAACACCTCAGCCGTGTCTGTGTAGCATTTGGTTTGTTAGATTCAGCAGATAAGCATGAACGGGGCACATTCTGGCACTGATTACTTGGTTTTGGTAACATTTTCATCTGTTTGTCTGTCCAGTTCTCCCCGCTGTCTTTGGCCCAAAGGAAATTAATAAAATACAATATTAGATTATTTTTTTGCTTCTTAGTTTGTTTGACTTAAATTTTGTTATTATTATTATTATTATTATTATTGTTATTGTTACTGTCATTATTATTACTATTATTATTATGATTATCCATGTAATGTTGTATGTTGTGTAGTAGGTACATTGGTGATAATGGGGATAATAATCATAAAAATAAATGGTAATAATATTTATTTTATTGTTTATCATTTGTTTGAGACACATTTGAAAGCATTTTCCATTTCTCATAATCCATACTGAGACATTTGTTTTAAGTTGTCTTTTTGTACCTTTTTGCCGACACAGTGATGAACCATGGCAGAAAACTTAAAAAAAATGAGAGCGAGAGAGAAAAAAAAACAGGCTTTTGACCTAAAACCTGAGATAAACCTATTTGGATATTCAATCTTCTTTACTCAAATAAAAATCATAAAAATGCACCAGAGTATTTGTGATCATGTTGTTAATAAAAATGTTTATTGGCTGCAAAGTGACGCATTGTTCATTTTATTGCCTCCTTTTATGAAAAAAGTGCTTCCTGGTCTGAGAAAGAAAGAAAAAAAACCCACAATGTTTGACATGAATTCAAATAAAACTGTGAACAATGTCTTAGATAAATTAAGGTGTGTTGTTGTTTTTGTGCTTTTGTTCTCGTTGAACAGACTCCATAAGTTACAGCCGGTGCAGCGGAGAGACACCATAGCTGATAGTGATAGAATTTTGTGTCTATTTAAAGTGTTGCACACAATGTAGGACGTTCTGCAGAAACGTTTGCTGAATTGAATCAATCCAAAGCCACATGAAGCCCCTCTGGATAGTGCATGTGTATTTAACCATAAATAGGTAATGTTTATGTTTAATGTAGGAGTCACAAAGGGTCTCTTTATTGATTTTCAAGTCATTTGGGGGGGGGAAGTGCATCAAATCTGCACCAGGCTGCCTGTGTGAACTTCGTATTTATTCAGAAATAAGTAAACTTGTTGATTTATTTTTTAAATAAATGCTTTCCAGTATTTCAGAGCCACAATTAACTAATTTCGAGGGGAAAATAGTTCTTTTTTTTAATCCATGCAATTTATTTTTAGTACTTACTAAAGGTTGCAGATAATTGATCTGAGGTAAAACGGTTTCATACCAATCTAGTTTTGTTGCAGCTTGCATATGTCTGAAATCTTAAACAAATCTTTCAATATAATGGCTGATATTTACTAAGTGAAATTTTGATTATTTTCTTTTTATAAACAAACTTTGAAAACGGAGTTTCAATAGACAAAATGTGCTTTATTTAGGTTGTTCTAGCTATGCATGTTTTCCCAAACAATAAAACTTAATAAAAGTATGACGTTCTAATGCAGGTTGTTCTAATTTAGAACATGTTTAATTTGAGATGCAGCTGAGTGGAGGAAATCAACATGAAACTGTAATAACATGAACACATTGCATTCAATTAGATTTTGTTTTATTCAGATCAGATGGTTCACTTTATTATCTTATGATCAGGTTGAGTTTTCCCACCAATAACAAAAATGTCACGTTTTTATTCATGCCTACTGGATTTGGTAAGCCCCCTTTAAACCCCAGGATCCGACCAGCACCATTTTTATTAGGGTTGAATGAAGTCTCGCGATACTTGGATCATAGTGCCGACGAGAAGTGTCGTGGGACAGAGAGAGGAGAGTTGTTATCGAAGAACAGGGAGAGGAGACGCAGGCGGACGCAGGCAGGAGGAGCAGAGCAGAGCAAGGGGGTGTGTGAGTGTGTTTTTGTGAGGTCCCAAAAAAGGAGCACAACACGGCGTGAATGAGACAGGCAAACTGGCGAATTTCAACATGGCATCCGGAGATACGCTGTACATTGAGACAGACGGCTCGGAGATGCCAGCCGAGATCGTGGAGCTCCACGAAATAGAGGTAGAAACCATACCGGTGGAGACTATTGAGACCACGGTGGTCGACGGGGATGACGACGACGACGACGACGGGCAGCCCATGATCGCGCTCCAGCCGCTAGTCACCGACGACCCCAGCTCGATCCACCACCACCAGGAGGTGATCCTGGTCCAGACTCGGGAGGAGGTGGTCGGTGGGGATGATTCGGACCTGCATACGGACGGCGGAGGCGGATTCGAAGACCAGATTCTTATCCCGGTACCGGCTCCAGGGATTGAGGACGAGTACATCGAGCAGACTTTAGTGACTGTGGCTGGAAAGAGCTCGGTGGGTCGAGTGAAGCGAGGAGGCGGCACTGGTAGAAAGAAATCAGGCAAAAAGAGCTACTTAACCGGTGCCGAGGCTGGTGGGAGAAAATGGGAGCAGAAGCAGGTGCAGATAAAGACACTGGAGGGGGAGTTTTCTGTTACTATGTGGGCATCGGGTGAGTATCGTTGGCTCAATCCGTGTTTTGTCAGCTCCGTTGCATGAGGCCTCGTTACCAGGGCGTTGTCCTGCTGCACCAGACTATTTCCTGGAGTGTTCCATCGCGGCGTCGTGAAAACCGACATTTAGTGCAAGTTTTCGATGCAAAACCCTCTTGTAGCACATCGAAATGTTTTTGTTTTGAAGGGAGGCCATGTTTTAGGTGTTGCTGGGCGCCGCCATATTCCCCCAGACTAGTAAGTATGGCGGCGGCCCCGAAAAAATGGCGTTAGAGGCGGCCAGGCAGAGATGGCGGCGGTGCTTCTGGTAGGGAAGCAGCAGGGTCTGGTATACGCACAGGCCGCTACGTCGTGGCGCACTTACCGCACAGTTACAGCGACTGTAGCTGTCTGGGTGTGTTGTGTATATGTGAAGCTAACACTAGTGGTATTTTATGTGAAGTCAACTTTATTTAATTTAATGTTTAGCTGTTAGCTCTTTGGCTTCCGGTACTTAACAAGACTATTAGCTTTGTTTGCGCCTGGCACGCGACTCAGTGATTTTAAAGTAAACAGCGATCAGGCTGCAGTTTACCACAATTATTGAGCTAAATAAAACAAACAAGAGATTATTTAACTTGTACGTGAACTGCATTTAATGTAATTGTAAAAAAATCATTTAAAATCTTGTTTAACCAGCTCAGTAACAGGAAGCAGACCTTTAAGCAGGCCAGTTTATATTTAGTGCTCTCTGCTGGTTGATGTAAGGTAATGTAAGCCATTTGTAATATATATTTAAACATATTTTTTTTCAAATCCAATAAAATAACTAGATTGGCATATTATGTAAAACTAAACAATTTGGATGATGTGAATAATGATATAGTAGTTTCTACCAGCTAATCATGAACGAAAATGTATTTTTACTCAGGGTTCATCAGGCCTTTTCTCCTACTAATCGATGGATTGATCAGAGATGTCATCACAAGGCTGTTATCATTTAAACTGTGGCAATGTCTATCAGCTGACTTGATTGAATAGTCCCCTTATCCTCTCAGTTGTGCTCGGTTTATTTTGTCTTTCATCATTAAAACGTCAAATTAAAAAAAAAAGTTGTAAAGCAGCAAATTTACTTTATCAAAGCCGTTTTCAAATTCCGTCTTAAATATAAGATGTTGAGTGCTAGGTTTAGAAAATGATGTCAGAATGAAGTGGTTTTTACTTCAGTCAGATATCAGAGCTTGAGCAGATGTTTTCCACCTCCCAGGCTTGTTGCCAGGGTTCTACCAAAATGTTATCGGTTCAGTCTCTGTAATGTCTTCCTAGATGACAATAAAGACATTGACCATGAGTCAGTGGTGGAGGAGCAGATTGTGGGGGAGAACTCCCCTCCGGATTACTCCGAGTACTTGACGGGGAAGAAGCTGCCCCCTGGTGGCATCCCGGGGATCGACCTCTCTGACCCCAAACAGCTGGCTGAGTTTGCCAGGTGAGTGTTTGTGTTTGCTTCAGTTGCTCCCAGCAGTAAACAGACCTGCTATTCTGAAAGCTGCCGTGGCTCCGGCTCATGGTATGTCTCAAATCATGGGGGTGTTTTCCCTGTTTTTAAACAGAATGAAGCCGAGGAAGATCAAAGAAGACGATGCTCCTCGGACGATAGCTTGTCCTCATAAAGTAAGTCTAGTGGTTTTAAGTTTCAAAAACATCGTGTCACGATGCTGGCTGATTTAACGACGGAGTTCACTAAAACTGTTAAAACGTGCAGGCTGAATGTGAATAAAGTCTCTTACCCCTACTTCCTGTATTAGCTGCCAATTGAAAACAGATGGGGGAACCACTCGGATTAGAAGTGTTAGCGACATTAGGTTGTCTTAATGTCAAGTTGGCATTCATGGACTCCCCCTACTTGGCTCATGATGGAGAAGGTTGTATTTATTTAGCATCCATGAGAGAGCAGAGTGTGTGTTAGCTTGTAGAAGCTAACCAATTGCATTAGCAACACTGCAGAACTCCTACAGACTTGAGTTATTTGTGGAGATAAAACGTCAACAATGCAGAAAAAACAGTCGGTGGTAGAGTTGCGTTGCTGACTGTTAGCCAATAAGATACGATAGGTCAGAATATCAGGAAATAATCCGGCTCACTTCTAGTATCTGAAACAGAAGCACCAGAGCTCGTTTCTCAAGCCCTTTTCAGACAGACATTCTGGAACATTTGCGGACAATTCAATCCGGTTTTTAACCGGAACTGTGTTTTCAGACACACCACTTTTGTACCGGAACTTGGCCTTTCGGCTGCGTTCACACAGCAGGGAAAAGTTCCAGATGTCTGACGGCTGCGGGGGGTGGGGGTGGGGTGGGAATCGGACTCATGTTAAGAAGAAGAAGAAAATATCATTTCTATAACGCCTCTCAAGATAAAAATCACGAGGCGCTTAAGCATAATTCTGCGCACACGAAGACGCATAAGAGACCTGGATGATGAAGCTCAATGGTTAAAGGAATCACTGAAGCGGCGTGAAGCGCTCCGTCGCGCGTCTAGGCGGTACCGTAGGAGGCGAGCTGCTGCGGTTCGCCGCATGCTACAGGAGCGGGCCATCTAGGTGCGCACAGCGTCCCCCGGTCCGCTCCTCCTCCCCCTCCATCTTGTCCGGAACTTTACCTCACCAGTCTGAAGCAGCCACCCTGTCCGTAACAAGTCCGGACCTGTTACTAGGGGCTTCGTCCGGATAAATTTCGGAACACGTTATCCGGATGTTTGTATTCAGACAGAAAGGTCTTACGGACAGAGTCCGGAACATTTCCGTTTTTCATGGCCTGTCTGAAGGGGGCTTCAGAGAGGTCAACTCATCAGATATTCATTTATACGAGAGATGTCTGCAAATGTACTGAAAAAAGTGAACTTGGTCTTTAAATTTTAAGCAAAGAAATAATATTTTTGTGAATTTATTTGCAGGTTTGCACTTAGATTCTAAGTTCTGACCCAATTCTCCTCTTCCTGTATGCACCTGATTACCGTCACAGCTCTAACCCTTTCTTTCCATTCATAATCGCCAAGCGCGCTCCTCCTCTGCCATGCTTGTTTACTCTGAAGTCACATTTGATCTTGCGAGGTTTTGCATAATTTCCCATCTGACTGGGGAATGTTGGTGTGTAGTTCTTGCCTACACATAGGACCAACCAAAATTGATAGATTTGTGCTTTTTTTAATCGCCGTTTGAACCGCGCCTTAGTCATTCTTCGCAATTCACTGACCCCTTCATTGATTTGATTCGTTTCCAGGGCTGTACAAAGATGTTCAGGGATAACTCCGCCATGAGGAAGCATCTCCACACCCACGGGCCTCGTGTGCACGTCTGCGCTGAATGTGGCAAAGCCTTTGTTGAGAGCTCGAAGCTGAAACGCCACCAACTCGTTCATACGGGGGAGAAACCCTTCCAGGTGGGTGTCTCAGCTGTTGCCGTGACCTTTATCTGAGCCGGTCGATGAGCTGACTCGTGGTTTTGCCGCTCTCTGTTCTCAGTGTACTTTTGAAGGCTGCGGGAAAAGGTTCTCTCTGGACTTCAACCTGCGCACACACGTTCGGATCCACACTGGCGACCGACCCTACGTCTGCCCTTTTGACGGCTGCAATAAGAAATTCGCTCAGTCCACCAATCTAAAGTCTCACATTCTCACACACGCCAAAGCCAAAAACAACCAATGAGAACCCATCCACCGGCGACAAGCGGCGCTCCACTGGCACACACAACTTCTTTTGAAGACCCAACAAAGATCTGAAGACTCAATGATTTCTATATAAAACCTGACAGATTCAAAGACGTTTGTTGAGCACCCGTTTCTTCTGCTGTCCCATTGGACGAAGGACAGAGTCTCCCCGACCAACTGTCTCGGCTTCTCTTATTGGCACTTTGCTACTGGAAGATGGACAAACCCCAGAGATTTATTTTTACCTGAGAAATCAGAGAAACATTGGTATATATTAGTAGTTTCATTTCCCAAGTGTGCATATTGTACACTTGTCTCAGGCCGTGTTTAGAGAAACCGTTTCTCCTTTTTATTTCCTGAATCATCAAGAAAGAGGCTTTAGTCTGGTCCACACGTATGAGCAGGTTACAAACCACTGTATGTTTGCATTTCCTCACTTCCTTCTGTTGTTTTCCTCAAATCACTAAATTACCTTGTATACTTGTATTGTATGGCTGTATTAAAATTAAATAGACATAGATAGAGGTGTGATTTAAAGTGTTAACCAATAAAATTTTTAGTCTGAGTTGCTTTATATTTTATATTAACTGTCTAACACAGATTAATGAGTAATATAAATGTACTCGGCACTTGTCAGTCTGATATGTACATGGAAAAGATCGCCAGACCATTACTTCTTTGTTGGAATGTAATGTACAGAAGTCCACCATTAACCTCCTTTGTTGTTATTTACACCCATGTATCTCAACTGCCCACAATAAAATGGGTCATTCCAACTCTGTCAAATGACGCTCCACGTTTCTTTTCTTTTGGGAGGGTTATGACCCCGCCCCCCCCCCCCCCCCCCCCCCCGTGAGGAAAGTTGACCATTGAGCAGGGTTGATGGTTTATCCCTGCCATGTGGACCTCAAGGGATAAACCATCAATCCTGCTCAATGGTCAACTTTCCTCGCGGGGTCACCCATAAAGACAGCGGGAGGGTTAATGAGTTGTTGTCCGGGAGAAGAAAACGGATGTTTTGTCTTCTGTGTGTATAAAAGAAAGAAAATAATTCTTGCTGAAAATTCTACTGTACAAACATTTTCAGTTGAGGTCTTTTCTCATATCAAAACGTCGGTATTAGATCAGGTCCTACTCACTGTACGTGCCAATAACTTTATCAAAGCTCTGGTAAACTAAAGGGTACGTCACCCCCCTACCAGAGTCCTACTCCACTTCCTGTTTGAAAAACGCTACAAATGTGACTGGCAGACTGAGAGGGTGGAGCTGCTAACGTTGGCCGTGTTCGAGATGAGCCGGTTCTGCTCAGATTAGATCACCGGTGATCGGCGCACAGTGCATGCCGGTTAGATTCGTGTCCGACTTGACGCCGACTTGCTCTGACGTCATGCCCATGTAGGCAACGATAAGCTTGTGAGATCAAGGGGTGGGGCGCAGATTTTGGAGCAAGACGCTGCAGTTGCTCTTCACCGGTTGCTAAACCTAGAGCATAACGGGAAATGCCTGGCTCTCCCCTGATCTGAACATCTGGTTGGTTCATATGCTGATCCAAACATCCGGTGGTAGAATGCAAAATGTTAGTTGGTCACATGTATTCTGTAAAGCATGTTACATTGATGACAATTATGGGCCACGAAGAGAAATGTGATTAGTTTTATTTTGTCACATTATTTTTCCAGGCGAGGCGCTGCTTATCTCGAACAGGGCCAAATACACACACACAGGCTCACAATGGCACTGTGACATCACAGGGTACCAGGCATTGCCATAGGGTACCTCTTAGCCAATTTAATTTCAGATGCAGTGCAGAGGTTTTACCTGAAGAGGGTGCAAAACTGACAGTTTTAGGTAGATAATTTAAATCTTAAAGGAGACATAACATGAAACCCCCACTTTTTATCCATTAACACAGTGTGTTTCACATTTTAAGTGTCTATGTGAGCAAAAAGGCTTATATTATTCACTAGAGTTGCTATTTAGATATTTAATAATTAAGTTTTGGGCATTATTTGTCCACCCGCTCAGTTTTTCAAATACATCAGAAATTTATGTTGTTGCGATAACTACCAAATATGATCATGGCCCTCGGCTAAACACAGAGCCAATCCGCCATTTTTTCTTCTTGCTAAGATTTTTGTAGTCCCATTGGAAAAATGCAGAATGTCTAGTTGTTTTAGCCACTCACAGCTCAAAACTGTTCCTCGTTTTAAGGAAGAGTGGTGTGGCCGTATTTAAAACCCAGAAGCTAATGACACTACTGCTAAACAAAAATTAAAACAGAAGAAAAAAGTAGTGTGAGTGTGCGCGCGCGTTCATTCGTGTCTCCCATAGTGATGTGTCGGTCGCGAACGAACCGGCTCTAAGAGCCGGCTCTTTGAAGTGAACAATGGGAGCCGGCTCGTCATTGGGAGCCGTCCACTCCCCTACCCCCTCCCCTTTTGCTTTGGTGAAAGCCACAGGCGATTGGTCAGCATGTGTAACTGAGTGTCCAGACTGTCCACACACAGAGCAGTAGGGGCGGGGAAGAGGGAGGATCAGATTCAGACACACAGCAGAGCACATGCGGGTGGAGGGGAACGAGAGGGAATAAGGAGGAGGAAAAAGGCTAGAGAGAGAGAGGAGAGTGTGACGAAGACGGTGAGAAAATGAGCGCCAGCAGTTGGAAAGTGGAGATTTCTGAAATTGTTCAGTTATTAAATCCATAGAAGTGATAAATATTTGATATATAGCATTTTTTTACATTAGTAAATCATTTTACATATAGTTTTGCATTATTTTGGTTATAAATGTACTCTACGCAACAGAAAATCTGAGGAGCCACTTGGGAGCCGAAAGAGCCGGCTCTTTTTGGTGAGCTGAGCCAAAAGAACCGGCTCTCTAAAAAGAGCCGGAATTCCCATCACTAGTCTCCCAGGCTAGTGGCTAAGTACCAATGGCTTTATCTATCTAAAAGGAGTCATTTCCATCTGAATGTGGCAGCAACGGGACACAGCAGCGGAGCGGTAAGCTTCATATCACTAAAATGTCGGCATTTTTTTTTTACATTTACGGGCATTAGCAGCACTATAGCGTTAGCATCCGACTCGCTAACGCTAGCACAGTATGCTAGTAAAGTTAGCACCCAGATTAATGTGGATTTGGCCGATTTTCGTGGAATAAAACGTGATCTGGAATTTCTTATCATTGCCTTTTTTAAAACCAGATAATAACCTTCCACTGATTGTAGCAGCAGAGAGCCTGTGTGTGTTATTCTACGTGAGTGTGATGTAATCTTAGCATCCAGTAAACAAAGTCCCATATCAGCTAAAATGCAGCGTGACAAAGTCTTTAAAGTGCGTCAACACAGTGGATTTAATAGAGTTTTAAAAAACCATCTCTGAGTGAAGTGAGGTTAGTTTTTTGTCTCACTGCAGATATAAAAACTAACTCTGCATCAGTCAGATGCAGCGAAGCTCACCGTCTGTATGAGCGTGAGCGTCGGAAAGCTGATAAAATCAGCTGTAAAATAATTAAAACAAAAGTAAAAATGTTCCTTTGCTTTTTAGAGTCCACATCCAGAAGGCTGGAGCTGTGTTTCACTGACAGGCTGTCAGACTAACGCCCTGATGGGCTCAGCTGGGACAAACTGGTCTGATGTTTAGGTAAGTGAAGATCTGCTTCTCCAAGGCCTTGAGATGCTAGTAAAAAATAATTTAGCCAGCTTGCTAATGCTACTTTTCTTCTCCTCTAAGGAACACAGAACGTTCAGATGTTGGAGCTTCACATCACCTACTGAAGAAGGAGACCCACCAGTAAAGAGACGGTCTGGACCAGACCAAAGTGAGTGATGACACACCTCAGCCACCCTCATCATTAAGAACACCTCACCCCCTGAATCCCTCCGTCTGATGACAGCAGAGTGATTTATTTGATGTTTCACTGCTTTAGTCTGTTTAGAAATTATTGAATTACATTATTTTCTGTAAACAACCATCTGATCTGGACGTGTACAGAATAACTTTCCCCAAATTCAGCAGCAGCTGGTCTATAAAAACAGCTGCTGCATGTAGTAAGTCTGTCTGCGCTGCTCTCTAATGAGCTTCCTTTCATAAGGAATCATTTGTATAATTTTAGTGTCACTATTTTATTACATTTGTAAGAAAATATGAAGTCACTGCAGCAAAGTGAACTTGTAAACAAAGTAAACCAAAACAACACAAACGTGACTTTAAACATGAAAGCTAAATAAACAACGTTCCTAAAGCTGCTTGTAAACAAAATATGTCACTAATGTTATTGTCTATCATTGCAGAATATAGCGATGACATCATGGAACTGGTCTTTGGAAAAGTTTTCCCTGAACCAACTCCGTTTCTAGATGAGGTAGAGAAGATCTGCATCTCACCAACCCTCTGGTCTCAGTATTCAGACAATGGAGGTCTCCCACTGTTATCCAGGACCAGTTTGAAGCCCACATACTGCCCCTCCCTCATCATCAGGAAACATCAATCCGTATCCTGAGGACAACAGAAGACGGCAGGAGGACAGGAACTCTGAGACCTAGACACCACCAGCACCGAGACACAAAGCACCTGTGTGCACAACGCCTGTTTAACTACTAAAGCCTGTTTATTATATAGTTCTACTTATTTGCTGTGAGGTTAATACTTTGAAAATTTGTATATTAATGTAAACAATTAAAAAAATAACTGATTGTACGTTTTCTTTTAGATGTAATGGTCCAAACTCAGCCTTGTAGACATTTATTGCATCCTGTAGGTAAATACACAGAACAGGCTCAGGTCCAGGATGACCCAGCATGCTCTTCTTCCATTCTGGCTGTTAGGGATTGTATCAATAACTCAATGCCTACTGATGTTTTCACCTAACGGTATTTATTTAGAATGCAGGTCAGATTTAACTATATTTGTTAGCAAAGCAGACTGATCTTGGGAATTTCACTGCAGCGCTGATGTCCACCTCTGGGTACACGTTAGAGAGAATTACCAAGGTTACAGCTAAACACATTTAATAAAGATATAGGCTACGCATTGCAGACAATAAAAACGTAAAGTTGTAAGCATTAGAATTATAATGATCACATTAAAGAACATTTGGAGAAATGTTCTTTATTTGTGACTAGAATCTCAAATCTTTAAATTAAAATGTAACTGCTTTTTATCCATTTTCACATCCATTATAAAATTATATATATACATACAGAGAGAGATCTTAATAAAATATATTCTTTTAATGGTGTTTTAATGAGCTGTATCTTTTTTTTTTTTTTACTTTTTTTACAGAAATAAGCAGCATTAGTTGTGTGTGTGTGTTTGTGCGCATGCCTGCTCACTTGTCCCTCAGTTGGCCGTGACAGGTGTGTGTGTGTGTGTGTGTGTGACTGCTACAGACAAATGCATGAGAGAGTTAGCAGCCTTGAAACAGCCTGATGAACAACTCTCCCCACATGTTTTAAAAATGCTAATATATTGTTTCTGCTGCGCTAAATAATGATTTCTCTATAGAACTACAAAGTCCAACTGGGGGAGGAGATTAAGGTCTGCACTGTAGAGGGGGGCGGAGTTTACAGCTCCTCCTCCAGATTTAAAGAGACAGTACCCAAAAACGACTCCTTCTCATGACTCCTCAGAACAGGGGTAGATGAGGGTCTGTAGAGCAACAATAATGAGGAAATCAGACCAAAGAACTGTAGTTCCACTGTATTTAGACCCCCAACTGAAGGATTTAGATGTAAAAAGGAATAACTTAAAAGCATGTTATGTCTCCTTTAAGATGCACTAAAGTGCTAAATTATTGACTACATATGTCTATAGCAGTTAGACACTCATTTATGTACGTTATCAACAAACAAAAAAAGTTCATTTGAGGGTGACTTGCTCTTGACTTTAAAAGTAAACAAACCAAGCATGAGAACTTGTGGCAGTATGAGGTGGTTGTTACAGTAGACCAGCCCCTTTCAGCTGAGGGGTTTTTATGTAAAAACCAAAGGAACGTTGGGGTCTATAAGCAGTTGCTTGGTCTAAGTTTGACATTAACACACACACACACACACACACACAGGCTCACATGATTCGTTGAAGGATTATGTAGAACTGTGATTCTTTTGCTTTTATACCACGAGAGGGTGACAAAGATCAGCTGTAGCAACTCAAGGAGAACGTGGCCACATTTTCTAAAGACTAATGTCTTACTAAGTGCCCAAACTCAAATTTCATGTTTAGATCTGTTTTAATCCTAAACAAAAAAGTGAGTAATTTAGGGTTTTGGACGCTTTAATGTGTTTATTTAGCCTAGAAAGCTAAACCCACAATCGCAATGACAAAAGAAATCTCTCTGCAGGCCATCCAATATATGTATTTACATATATTGGATGTTTATTTATACAGGACGGCCTGCCACGCAGTTGTTTATTAAGATGACATATGGAAACATTGAGATGTTGATGAATGCATTTCTGCTGGTTTCTAAATGATAGTTTAGCGTTTCTGGAAATAAGATCAGTGTTTTCTGTTTTGTGCATTTGTTAGCTGTACTTACAGTTTATTAGAAGTTATGTTTTCCTCTGACCTCTGTTGAATACTGCTTTTAAGTTCTCCACAATTACCTTTAAGTACAGTTTAGAGAACAAACAGCTGATTATTGGATGGTGACATTTTTAGTCGGTAGTAAGTGGTGTGAGTAAGTAAATTGTATTTCTATAGCACTTGTCACAGATATAGAATCACAAAGTGCTTCACATAGATCAAAACAAAATAAAACATAAAGTCGTAAAATCATAATGATCTCAAAACAGAAATAGATTAACATCAGAAAAAATAAAGCTCTAAAATTATAAAATGTCATAAACAGATGAAACATGATACAAATTTGAGTTAAAAATAAGAAAATAAAAGATTTTGGTAAAAGCAGCTTTAAATAAAAGGGTCTTTAGCTGGTTTTATAAAAAGTGTCCAGATTGTCGATGCTGCGGAAGATCATTCCAGAGTCGGGGTGCAACAACCTGGAAGGAGCGATCGCCTCCTGCTCTCTCTCTCTCTCTCTCTCTCTCTCTCTCTCTCTCTCTCTCTCTCTCTCTCTCTCTCTCTCTCTCTCTCTCTCTCTCTCTCTCTCTCTCTCTCTCGCTCATGGGTGTCCACTGGCAGTTTTTGAGGTCTATTCCTTTTTCTGTTTTGCCAGCAGAATTAGCATGAGTGTCTATGTCAGCTCCCTGCTAGGCCTGCTATTTGGCCTGCCCCCCCCCCCCCACACACACACACACACACACACAGGCTCTTATTGCCTCCTTCAGGCAAAAATTCTAAGATACTTTATTAATCCCAGAGGGAAATTAGAGTTTCAGTACACACAATTCTGAGATCAGACATACATACATAGACATGGACGCATGACAAGAATTGGTGACTGTGGTCATTTGCAACCCGAGTCACGTTACCTTAATAGAGATAAGAGGGTTTATATGAGGATTGGGTCAGGTGGAGGGAAAAAATGGCACTTCAGAGTTACCCTCCACAGGGAGGGCAGCGTTGCTATGCAAAAAAACACCTCAGATAGAAATGCAACAGACTTCAGACATTACACAACATAAGTGTCCACTAGGTGGGGAGGCAGGGTTGGGACTCTCCTCACATCAGTGCATGCAGCCGCAATGAGCAGCGCTCGTCACCTCCGTTTGGACAGGGGAGGGAGGTAGTTGGGTTAGAAAGCACAGTGACTCCTGGAAACGGTTCCTCGGCCTTCACCGGTCTCAGTCCCGCCCAGGCTGCAATAGGGAGACAGAGTTGCCATGGCAACGGCAGCATTCCACATTTCTTCTGAGGGGGAGTTATCACTTCAGCCTCACAGGCTCAAGGGCACCAGATTCAGATAAGAACTTGTTTTGGGGACAGACAGAGATCATTTCCTGTCTGTCTTAAAGTTCTGTTGGTCTCCAACCCCTCTAGATCCAATAATGGCGTAATTAATCTATCCCCATCCGTGCTGACCCGTCAACTCTCTCCTTCATTGAATTAACCTTCTGTGCCAGAGCCTGAATCTCGGCCAAAGTTCCAAGCTTACGACTCATCTCGACAATTATGAGTTTGTGTGTTTACAGCGCGGTGTAATCCATCCCTGAGCTTCGGGATTGAGCCAATATTCCTCAAAAGCTCGTTAATTTTCCGGTAAGCCAGATAACCACTCAGGCCAAACAGCAGGAATCCCGACACCAACACCACGAATATCCAGACGTCTTCAGAATCCTCTACAGACAGTTGGGAGAGGCAGATCAGGTTCCACTGTTTCCAGGAGTCCATGATATACCCAACTGGCTCTGTCCCAGAGGGGCAACCGGGAGCCCCTTCTCCCGTTCTCATCGTTGAAAAAATCTTGTCAGTCGCGTTGAGAGACCAACTGACCAGATCCATTTTTAATAATTTCCAGTTTCCAGGAAAAATGCAGAAGCGCTGTACACCCAAAGACAGACAAAGAGCCTTGGGATAAGATAGGGAGGAGAGGAGGAAAAAAGCATCTGTAATCTCCAAGAGCCGGAAGAAAGCAGCAGTGTCCTGGTGGTAGTGCTGTCCATGGTGCTGATCTGCAGCCTCTGCATGTAAAATCACCACACCCTGTGTGTGTGTTTGTGTGGCTTATTGTTCTGACTCCAAACAGCTCCTGCTTAGGATTCAGAGAGAGCTTGACTTTTCTACTAACCTGAGAGTGACTTTGACTGGAGTGACGTGCAACCCCCCCACCCCACCCCCCACCCCCCCCACCCACATTGTTTTTGTGTGTGAGTGGGAAAAAGACGGTCAGAGTATGTAAAGCTGATTCAGGCATGATTCCACTTGGGAATAGTTGTCTCTCTTTTCTTCTTCTTCTTCTTCTTCTTCTTCTTCTTCTTCTTCTTCTTCTTCTTCTTCTTCTTCTTCTTCTTCTTCTTCTTCTTCTTCTTCTTCTTCTTCTTCTTCTTCTTCTTCTTCTTCTTCTTCTTAAGGAGCATTTATTTACAGCACTGGCTGTTTTGATTGACAAAGGCAGGGGAGAGTGAATGCACTACTTGTTATGCTGCTGAAGTCTGTCAAGCCTTCAACACCTGCTCTCTTTCAGATGCTTATTTCATTATGGTCTCTCCCTCCCAGGAGTCAAGCCACTTTTTTCTAAATATATTTTTTAAATCGTGTCTTGCAGATTTACTTGGATGTTATTTTCCTTCTCTCTGTCTCTCTCTCTCTGTCTCTGATCTGGTCAAGTCTTGGCTTATTTGCAGCTGAGTGGGATCTCACTCACAATCTCAGCGCCTGAGCTTTCTTTCATTGGTTGGTCTGTCTGTTCCATGTTGCCCCGCTGGTGAGATAGTGACGCTTTCTCACACTGATGTGAAGCAAGCAGCCTCAACAGTGAAGATAAGGATAAAGCTACCTAAAATCAAAAATTCCTAATACTTATTTAAGAATTTTTTTATTTCATAATTCATCTTTTTGCATTCAAACACATTTGATTAGCATATTAACAGATATCATCTCTAATCTGTGAATACAGACCTGCACAAAGAGGCCTCTATGTAGGTTAAACCTCCCGCTACATCCTTGAATTTAAAACGAGTACCTGTCAGTGACTGTCATGCTTTAGCTTTTAAGTCGCTCTTTTCCGCATGCAGCCAATTTGCTGGTGCGACGAGCTGAGCTGTAAGAACTCTGTTCCATTCAATCTGTAGGTCAAATCTGTTCAAGACACATTTAAATCTCTTGAAATGTCATTTTTTTGTGTGTGTTAGAGAGAGAAAGCGAGAGAGCAGGCCAGAGACAGCAAGAGATGCTATTTCCATGCAGAAAATATGTTTCCAAGGTAACAGAGGAGAGAGAGAGAGAGAGAGAGAGAGAGAGAGAGAGAGAGAGAGAGAGCGTGATGGAGGGAAAGAGGCTGAGATACCACCCTGAACACCAGGACAGCTGCTGCAGATGTGAGAGCACACTGCTACGCCCCGTCAACATGCAACCCGCTTGCATCACACGTCTCCGGCTCGGTCTTTGATGTTTTTAAATGTCAGAATGGTTTGGTGTGACTTTTATTTTTCTGCTGCAGTTTCACAAAGCACAGAGGAGAATGTGTGCAGCTTTACTCTTAAATTTCCTGCTCAGTCTGCAGCTCAGTCGTTCACACCTCTGGTTCTAAATATAGAGACCTTTTCTGCCTTTCTGTCAGGCTCAGATTTACGTCACTAACCCGGCCATAATTAACCAAACCACCCTGTGTGTGTGTGTGTGTGTGTGTGTGTGTGTGTGTGTGTGTGTGTGTGTGTGTGTGTGTGTGTGTGTGTGTGTGTGTGTGTGTGTGTGTGTGTGTGTGTGTGTGTTAAGGCCAAAACCAGAGGAATATCCATCTATTTTGATCAAAGCAGTTTGAATTCAAAATGTTAAGGACAATATGGTAAATTTATCATTTAATCTAGCTTAAAGTGAAGATTTAGTTTTTTTCTTCCCCAGTTTTAATTCAAAAAGGTCTTCAGGATGACTGTTTTTTTAAACACATCATTTTTCTTGAAACTCAGCAGAAAAGACAGAACAGAATTAATTTGCCAACAAAAATAGAAGCAGGATTACTCTGTCGTGCCTCCAAGATTTCAGAGGAAATTTTTTAAAAACGTATTCTGATTTGACTTATTTATGTGTTTATGTATCGCCAGGGATGCCCCATTCAGATAAATGTGTCTCATTTCTAGTGAGTCCTGAGGGAGAGACATCCAGTAGGGGGTGCTGGGATTTAACCAGCATCTCTCCAGTTGGCAGTCTTCCCGTTTCGTCTCCTCGTGATGTAATTTATGATTAAGAAGTAGATAAAAAGGTAATAAAACACATTTATGCCTGTAAGCTTCTGCACTCACATTTTAATTCAGACATTCCACCTTTATTAGCTGTTTTAGGACTGATTTGTGGAAAACGTTGAAACAAATAAAAGAAAACGAAGCAGGGATTTGTTTTTCTCGTCTTCAGATTCTCGTTGAGACTCATCTGGACTGCACTTTCATAAATCCTCATTTTCCTTATTACATGAATATAATTTTAAATCTTGAACTTTATTTGTAATTTAGGTATTTTGGATTGTTTTAATAAATTGCACGAGAATCTTTAAAGAGACAATGTGTAGTTTTTACCATTAATCTCTGGAAATATCCATTGAAATGTTGCAAATGAATTAAATGATGCCCAGTTGTTAAAAAAACATTGGCGGCTTCGTAACATATGTATAACCATTGAAATTGGGTCTAAAATACATGGGAACGGGTGTAAAGCTTGGTTTATGCTTGACGCATTCACTTTCCGCTTGGTGATGCGGCTCGCGGATGGAAAGCGCTTCATAACTTGCAACGTTTATGGTTCATGCGGCTTGTCTCTGCGGTGAGCCAATATTCCCCCAAACTGTAGGGGGCAGCAAGGAGCTCTACGGCATGCATCCAACACTACACCATAGTAGAAGTAGAAATTACTGTTTACAACATGGCATTCCAGCATTTTTAACAGCTATTTCTCTCCAAGAAGTATTAACAACATGTTGATCACGGTGATCTCTGAGAGCTGAATCATACAAATATCTGTATTTACGAACCTCTGCCATACTAGTTCTTGCCAGTCCGCCATGTTTTTCCGCGTCCGTCCGTCCGCGTGGTTAGAAATTTTCCGAGGTGCGCGTTGCGGAAATTCTGGGCTGTGCGGAGGCGCGGTGGAGGGGCGTGGTTGTTAAAATGACGCAAAATGACACAACTTTTCCGCGCGGAGCCGTGCGGACCTCGCGGACGCGTCAAGCATAAACCAACCTTAAGTCTCAGGGTGATGCCATAATATAGATGCCATGTTTCTTTCTACGGGAGCCCGTGAGGACAAATGCTGATTTGTAACAAATGGTTGCAAAACTTTCACCATTAATAAACGTTGTTTTACTTATTCACCACTTCACTCATTTCCAGTGATGAAAGAGAGCCTGATGTGTTTGTCTTTTTGGTGGAAGTTGCACTCCAGGGGATTTTTGACCCTAATGGCCATCCGTTGGTAACATCTTACTCAAACACAAAAATACTGCTTGCTTGCAGCGATTTAAATGGTAAAATGGTAAATGACCTGTATTTGATATAGCGCCTTCTAGAGTCCTGGAACCCCCCAAGGCGCTTTACAACACAATCAGTCATTCACCCATTCACACACTGGTGGGGATGAGCTACGACGTAGCTACAGCTGCCCTGGGGCGCGCTGGCAGAGGCAAGGCTGCCGAACACTGGCGCCACTGGCGATTTAGGTATGTACTGCCGCCTATCGTCAAGGAAAATACACACCATCACTTTAATCCGCAGGTTAATCAAAAGTCAAAGCAAAAATTTTGTTTGTATTTAAGAGAAAACGTCTCGTGAACCACTCGGTGGGTTTTAACGAAACCCTCAGAACGTAATCATCAGATTCACTCTCACAGATAATTAACTTTGAGATTCAACCCGATTCAACATGGCTGCCACAACAAACACAAAAATGACCATAACCTTGTCACTTGTGCAAATGTTGAGTCAAGCTCAAATGTGGTCGTAGCTGAGAGTCACTGTGTTAGAGGCTCAGACACGTAATGCTATCTGTTTCTTTTAGACTCTTTAAAATGCTGCAACACAGAATTTTTTAGTCGCTTTCTTTTATTATTTGAGGTTTGCAAACAGAATCTGTTCATTCATGTCCAGATTTGTCGTCAGGTTTTAAATGTCCTCTCTTTTGGTGTGTTTTACTTTTCATTCTGGTTCCATCTCATGCACATGATGCCTTTCTAGCTGATGCACAAACATTTTCTACTCTCCTTTTCTCTGTGTGTGAACTCTGCTTCTGAATTTTCATCCATCTCCATCGGTCTCTTCAGGACCAGACACCACAGCATCACGGTCTGACCTCTGTTCACCAAGAACCACCAGGAACCAGCCATTCGTGTGATCTTCCGTCAGCTTCTGCAAGACCAATGTGGTTTTATAGATAAAAACGTCTAATATTTGATCAAATGCACATCACTGAAACGTTAAACGTGACCCTGGATTGACATTTAAATGAGCTGTCTTGCATCACACTGAGCAAAACATAAGATTATCACACAAAAACATCTATATTTGTAAATAATCCCTCAATGAGCTGCTTATGGGCGCCCTGAAGCCACACTCTGCGAGTGAATGAGGAAGCAAAATTCAGACTCAAACAGAGCATCTTCATGTTTGGAGCTGCTCATAGATAAAAAGTCCAAATAATGCTGGCCATGACCTCCCAGCAGCTGCTAATGCTCTCTTACCAGAAGCCTGAAGCGATAACAAGATTAGCGCTTTAAGTAAATCACTGTGATTGAAGCGTTGAACGTCCCCTCCTCTTCACCAGCGGCTGATGAATAGTTGACTGGCACATCTGGTTTGTCTGTTGCACTGCTCGTTTAGCGATCTCCAACAAAATCAATGAGAGATCCATCCCTGAAGGGTGAGGCTGGGTGAGGATGTATGGAGGGAGGGGTGCACACAGGCCAGAGACGGAAAGCAAACCACTTCTAGAAGAGATAGCAGCTATCAGGCAAATGGGCAGAAAATGGTTCCTAATGGTGTAAACTGCAGCCAGCCTGTTGGTCGTCCATCATCTTGAAGAACGTGTAACAGAAGAGAGAGAGAGGGGGTGAGAGGAGGAGAAAGAAGTGTGGGAACCCCTCGGGAGGTTAAAGCAAGATGATCTGGGTTCACATCGAATCACTTGTGCTGCGTCGCGATCGGCTGATGACCTTGCTCCGTTTTGACAAAATCGAGGAATCAGAAGCAGATTAAAGATGGCTGCCTCCATGTTTGTGAGCTCAGGTGGACAGCCGAAGCTTCAGGATGAGCTGTTTGTGACCGTGACAGGAAACTCGGCAGAAACATTTCTCAGCTTCGGTCACGACTTTGACATGACAGTTGGTGCTGAGTAAGCAAAGCGGATCTTGGCCTCTTTGGGTTTTCAGTCGTCTCCCTTCTTGTCCGGACCGCCGTATTCCCAGAAACGGTAATCACATCCACTATTAATGAGCCTTGATGCTCATTCCAGGCCCATTTACTCCTCTCAATAATGCATACCCTTTGGAATTGCCTTTGCATTTTTTACACAGCAGCAGCAGCAGCAGCAGCGCCACCTCCTCCTCTTCCCAAAATGGTTTTGGGTCTTTGACGTGTTCTCTCAGGAACAATGCTCTGCCAGAGACACTGTGTCTCATGTGTGACGTTGACTAAATGCCGCCTGCTGCATGGAGATAATGAAACACCGAGTTGCAGCACGAAGAGCAAAAGGTGCCAAGACACTTGTTGAAGGAGTCTTCCCATTTCTGCTTCCCAACGGCGACGCTAAAAGGCTCTCCAGCTCGTTGGAGGAAGAACAACGAGCTCCTTAAATGAGCCACAAATTGCACACGACTGTGGTAATGTCCTGTTCTACATTACTGCCATTAAAAGCAGTTGGTTATGGGGGTCAGAGGTCAGCATGGGGGAGGTTCTTCAACAAAACAACCGAGAAGCAGCAGAGAGAGGGAGAATGTGGGGAATTTTAGGGTTCCGCTGAACCTCTGCAGGATATTTGGGAGCTGTAATGGGGGTCAGCTCGAGTAGGGGTCAGAGTAAGAAAAGGGCAGAAAGTGGGTCACACTCGTGCTGCTTTGCGGTTCTGATGTGGCCGCAGAGTTTGCGCCGCCCGACCTCCATCTGAGGTTGGTTCCTGCTCCCTCCTCCCCTGTTCTCACCAACTCTGTGGAGGTGGCCTGAAAACAGCAGTGGCTCCCCCAAGGAGTGGCCAGGGGTGGCCGAGGCCTCCCTCTGGATAGTTGCTTGACACCCCACTGACCCCCTACCAGAGAAGGCCTTCAGCACTTTGATAAATAGGAAATGGTAAATCACCTTCTTAGGGTTTTACAACCCCCCAAGGTGCTTTACAACACAATTCACACACATTCACACGCTGGTGGGGATGAGTTACAGTGTAGCCACAGCTGCTCTGGAGCACACTAATGGAGGCAAGACTATCGAGCACTGATGCCACCGCTCCCTCCAACCACCAGCAGCCGGCAAGGTGAGTTAACTGTCTTGCCCAAGGGCACAACAGCCGTAATTCATGTGGGTCAGGTCAGTTTGCAATAAAGTTGAAAACAAAAACGGAAGTCAGTGGGTTAGGCTGAGTTTGCGTGAATGGGCGGGGCTGACTCTGGTGCAGCTCCACCTTCTGGTGCAGCTCCGCCTTTGTGGTTCTGCAGCGAGCACCACTTGGCATTTCCAGGCGGGAGCTGGGAGTTAATCTGTCCTAAAATGTCCTAAAATAAAATATAATTGAAATAAAAGAAATGTTTTTATCTGTGTGCCACCTTAAAATTGTCACTGGCCCATCAGAGCACGCCTGTGGTGATGCCACGGGAATACAGACGAGCCAGAGGCTCTTTTTTCCCTCTCCTGCTGCACCTATGAGGCTTGGTTTATGCTTGACGCATTTACTTTCCGCTTGGTGATGCGGCTCGCGGATGGAACGCGCTTCACAGCTCGCAGCGTTTATGGTTCATGCGGCTCGTCTCTGCGGTGAGCCAATATTCTCCCAAACTGTAGGGGGCAGCATGGAGCTCTATGGCATGCATCCAACACTACACCATAGTAGAAGTAAAAATGACTGTTGTTTACAACATGGCATTCCAGCATTTTTTTACAGCGTCCTCGTCTTTTCCGACAGTGCGAGCTATTTCTCTTCAAGAATTATTAACAACATGTTGATCACGGTGATCTTTGAGAGCTGAATCATACAAATGTCGGTATTTACGAACCTCTGCCATACTAGTTCTTGCCAGTCCGCCATGTTTTTCCGTGTCCGACTGTCCGCGTGGTTAGAAAATTTCCTAGGTGCGCGGTGCGGAAAATTTGGGCCGTGCGGAGATGCGGTGGAGGGGCGTGGTTGTTAAAATGACGCAACTTTTCCGTGCGGACCTCGCGGACGCGTCAAGCATAAACCAAGCTTAGGTCTTCATCCTCACCTCCCACCCAACTTTATGTACCCCTCCCCCTTCCCCCCACTTCTCCCCCCACACAAAAGCATCTATTATTAACACGCACCTCTGGCACTCACCAAAAACCTAACTGGGGTTCAGGCCAAGCTCCTTGGCATTTTAATCACCTGCAATAAGCGAGAAATAATAAATAAAAGTGTCTTGAACGCAGCCTGTTTGGGTGACAGGAATCTATTTGTCTTACAGAGTGTGGAGCTCATCTTAACGGGTTTTTCCTGCATTTTGCCGTATTTGCAACCCAATGCATGTGAAAATCAATCCACCACCAAAACACACTGAAGCAGAAGATAACGCACATCACATCAAACCTGCGACGGCACCTCTGATTAGTTGTGCACGGTTTCCCACTGCGGAGGCTGTGTTTAACCTCTACAGCCGCAGGTTTCTGCTGTGGCTTCAGGCTTCAGAGGGAACAGGCACGCCGCTGTTAGATGAGCAAGGAGATCTGCAAGCGAGAGGCGTCCCCTGTGACTGGCGAGGCCTTTTTCATCATCTGCCTCCCTCCGCTCTTTGAACAAACACAAGAGCTCGGGGATCCATCAGAGGTCCACCGCATGCAAAGAACAGGGAGTTAAGTAGCACGGAAAACGACCAAAACCCCAAATTTACCACCGCTTTGGTTGAAAGACTTGGCGCAAATAAGGGAGATGATCTGCAACGTGTGTGAGAATGAGATAAATCTGATTGTGACCTATTTTTTTTATCACTGGTTTATTTATACTGGTAAACATCAAACAGAAACAACAACAAAATCAAGAGCGAACCAACGTCCTCCCCACTCTTACATCCACAAGTTCATTTACAATGGTTGTTGCCGGCGCGGCGAGATAACGTGTAGAAGTAAAAAAAACACGAGAATGGAACCATTCCTCTGGATCGCATCAACACGTAATATCAGATTTCTGGCTGCCGGTTCAACCGCTGCTCAAATCGGTCATGACAGGAATCCAATCGGAGCTGAGTCGTTATGTAATTATGTGATATAAATGTATCGATTCAAACCGGGGGGCAGTATTAGGCTGAGTCGGCTTGTGCCACAACAACAAAAAAGAAAAGGAAAAGGAAAAAAATGCTGCATTGTGCTGCGTCTGGGATGGAAAGCAGGAGCGCCGCCTGCCTACATTCGGCTCCTGCACCTCTGGGACGTAACGCACGTTCTTAATCTCTCCGAATCACCACCGGGGTCATTAAAATGTGTCGCCGTCTGTCGTTAGAGCTACAGACAAGTCTTGTTTTCACACACAAAAAAAGAGTCTTCGGAGATGTCGTCACTTTAAACATCAGTAGCTGTAACTCCACCCCCTGTGATGCTCCTCTTGTTATATTACAGCATGATCAGGTTACTGCATTCAAAACCACGTGAACACTGAAAGTTGCACTGAGATATATAGCATCTCACACAACTAAACGTTTCTGTACATGATGTTGTTTTATACACTGTTGTGCCTTTCGTCCAGGTTTAACCAAAGGTCCGTGTAAAGAAGACTTTGATAGGTTATAAGGTAGAAAAGAACAAGGTTTCCTCCACCCTGTGTGGCTGTCCTCTGCAGGTTCCTCAGTAAAAGAGCACAAAAGCTCAAAGCAAGGCGTAAAACTCCCGTGTGATTCACGTCGGGCCTCCGTTCCAATCAAAGTAAAGAAGCTGCGAACTTGAGATCATAAAGTGCTCTCCAGCAGCCACTCGGATCTGGAGAGCTTGTCCCGGGCCCGGTGAATGTTTGTGGTGCTGTGGAGCTGCGGCAGCTCCCCGCTCATGGACAGGCTGCGCTTGGAGCGCAGGCTGGCCCCAGTTTTAGGGTAAGCCACATAGCAGTGCTCCCTGCACGAGTCAGCGTTAAGCGAGTGCCTGCGGTTCACTCTCGCTCCCCCTGCTGGCACAGTCATGTAGTGTCGTGAGGCTACGTGGGGCCGCGGGCCCCTGGGAGAAGCAGTCCATTTGATGGGCCGGCCGGAACTGGGAAGAGCGACGGCACTGGCCGTTTTGACTTCCGATGAGTTGTTCCGGTTCATGTTATTGAGCTCGACGTCTGCTTGAGCTTCTGCTCGTCGAGCCTCGGAGGGTTTGGTTGGAGCGCCGGCACGTTTGGGCCTTGGGGCTCCCGGAGACGCTGGGTGCCAGCTGTGACTGCCAGCAGAGGTAGAGACCGTGCAGTCGGGGATGGAGAGTTTTGTGGCGGGTGTGGCGACAGGCGCTCGCTGCTTGGTTGCCTCTGGAGGTGGGAGGGCGACTCTGAGGCAGTCCTTGTCGTTCTTCTCTGGATGTAGGACCTGTTTGGACAGGGACTTGGGGATCCCACAGCCTTGTAGCTGTCCATCACTGCTCAGTGATCGGATGTCCCCCATCTCCAGAGCCTGGTGAGGAATAAAGATCATGTCATTACACCCCTTTTCCTTAAAGCCAATAAAAAATAAAGGAGGATGACAGCCTTACTGACCTTATCTACATCCCCTTGGTTGCACACCCTGTAGCGCACAATGAGGAAGATAATGAACGCCAACACCGAGGCCACAATAATCCCTCCGATGATTACAACAATGGTCCCGCCAAGAAACTGGGACTGCATGAAATGACATCTGAGGTACTGAGGCTCCGTGGTGAAGTGGATGCAACCGATCACCCTGGTGGCAGTCAGAGAAGTCACCTGGTCGTCGTAAATAGCCAGAACACACAGATCGTAGTGTGTACCGGCTGCCAGGTTGTTTACTAGGATGTCCTTACTGGTGGGGGGTATCATCCTGTAAGGGGAGAGATGCATTGGAACGTAGATTAGGAGGCTTTTAAATGAAACAAAACAGATTAACCAGCTCACTGTTGTTGGGAGAAAATGACGTGACAATCATTTATCTCTCCAGGGGGCCATTTAAGACGTGTCTACACAGTTTGCTCTGACATTTGATTTCTTCTTTCAATGGTATCGCAGCGAAACGGTTGCTGGGGAGAGCGGGAAGCCTCGTTCGCCCTGCTGACAAACCATATGTGCAACTGACCCCAAGTTCAATTACAAAAAGGATTTGTGCAACGATACCATCACATCACAGAGATTAACGCTGAGTATAGAGTGAGTGCAGCAGGAACGAAAGAACGCTTCTTCAGATACGCTTGTGCTGAAGCCTCTGATGCTTTTCGGTGAAACGCTGGAAGACGGCTCTTTCATCTTCCTATGGGTCGGCGGCTTAGTGCTGACATTGTGTTTTGATTTTGTTGATTAGGCATTATCAAGGCCCTACACATAGTGAATAATACACAAGGGAGGATTATGAGTCGCAGGATAAGAATTCATGCACGGTGCATTAGTCTGTCTTCCTGATGGGATTAGCAGATACCACAAATCATGCCGACAGTCAGGTCCAGCTCTTAATGACTGAACTTGCAAGGGGATTGAAGCTTTTGAAGTGGACTGTGGAGCTTAAGGAGAAATCATGGGGTTAGAGTATAATTTAGTTTGTTTACACTCACTTAGGTTTTCCATTTTTATTTATGTTTAATTTAAATCATCCAGTCCTGTTCTCACCTGTACACCAGTGAGTCATCGTAGGTCCCGTTGTACTGGATCTGAAACATGCGGATCCCTGGGATGCTCCTGTGGAAGTTAAACTTGAGAAGCGCCGAGTTGGAACTCGCCTCAGCGATCACTACTTTCTTCTCTTGGCTCGTCTTTGCGTTCCCCAGAGGAACCCCTCCCGCCTCCGTCCCAGTCCTGGACGCCGTGGCGATATCCGACGATCCAGGGTCAGGCTCCTGCTCGGCAATCGTGTTGTTCGTGATGTGAGGGAGTTTGGCAATGACCAGATCCACCGTCTGCTGGGCCTCTCCGGCCGGGTTGGAAGCCACGCAGGTGAACGAACCTAAAACATACAAATATGACCCAAAAAATTCAAACATTTAGTGTCACAGCTTGTTAAAATTATCCTGCTTTTGAGGCAATAAATGCATGGTTTGCAGTATTGCCAAATACAGAAAAGACGGGTAACGTCAGGGAGATCACTCCTAAGAAACTCCCTCTAATTACGTTTGAGCCTCGGCACAGTAGAAAACAATTTTAAAGGGAGACTTTGCAGTTTTGGCTTGCTTTTAGCACCTGCTAGTGTCCAGTTAGTGGAACCAAAGTAAAACTTCTCTCCTCAATGTACGTTTGTCTTTTTAACACCTTAATCTAACTGCTGAAATGTCTCCCCAGCCTTCTTTAGTGTCTACAGGAGTGATTCATCACTAAATCAAACAAAACAGCTGTGCTCATGATCTAAAACATGCAGGAAAGACCAGGTCTGCCAGCTCAATTTTACTAAAGCCTAGTTTAAGCTTCTGTATCAGCTCCACAAGGGAGAGATGAATTTGCATTGACCGAGACGTTTTGCTCTCCTGGAGTGTTGCAAAGCAATTCCCCGCCAGGACAACAGGGGGCGTAGCGCTGTTCTGTGGTATCCTGTCGTGTCATCTGGTCCAAGATAGTGCTTACTATTGTGTTTATATTGTCCTTCATCCTCCACCACCTCTTCATGCATTCGCCACCTCTACACCCATGTTTCCCATCATTTCCATCCACAATTAAAACGCTTGACCCAGTCACAGGTGAATAAAACGTTTCAGAGTTTGGCCAAGAGGTATTCTTCAAGCTGCTCTATGTCTGTCGCTAGATATCTGTTGACAAATTTAAAGGAAGCTGCGTCCTGACCAATCACAAGCTTCGGTTCTCCGTCTCGTTCAACGGGCGTTTAGAAAAGTGGGCTCGGCTCCGTCTGTCCTTGCGAGCCTGCAGGAGAGCCCTTGCAGGGACGGATAATGGCGTTGCGTGTTTCCACTCAGATGCAGACGGAAAAGCATAAACTAGGCTTAAGGCCAACAGGGACCAGACTAGCACTCTGAAGTTGCAAGTGCAGTACCCTGCAAAGTGTCATTTTAGCAAATAGTGGCTCAAGAAAATGGTTTAGAAATATGGAAAAGTTGCACAGAGTGCCTTTAAGCCAAACTAACCATAATTTATCTAACAAAAACCAAGATGTATAGAGAATATTAGCAACTCAAGCATGGAGGACAAATAAAACGACAAATAATAGATGAGGAGAAAATTTGCCCCCGTGTTGGTCCTGGAAGTTTATCAAGTTAAATCAACAAAATTTTAACAAAATTTTGAGACAAAAGTCGGAAATCTTCACTTACATCTTCTGTCACTTTGGATTTTATTGCTATTGTTACATTTTTAGAAAAGAAAAAAAAGTCAAAAAGAAGACTAGTTTTGCTCTATGGGATGTTGATGTTTATTTATTTATTTGTTTATCTATTTATGGTTCCTTTTGGCGGGCTGCACAGTGGCATAGTGGTTAGCGCTGTTGCCTTGCAGCAAGGAGGTCCAGGGTTCACATACCAGCCTGGGGTCTCTCTGAAAGGAATCTGCATGCAACATGTCCAGGGTGTACCCCGCCTGCTTGAGACCACACGGATAAGTGGGTAAAGAAAATAGATGGATGGATGGTTCCTATTGGCAGGAGAAGTCCTCCATAATCCAGAGCTAGATCTTCACAAAGCTATAAATCAAGAAGGAAGAGCATCCTGTAAAGAGTTAATTTACATGTTATTTAATGAACCATGAGACATGAGATTCCATAGGAAATGTGGAATCAATCTTATGGATATTTGGGTACTTTGAACCAGAAAATTGGAACTTTTTATTGCAGGGATTATGTAACACTTCGTATTGACTGAGACAACAGAAGAGAGTCGAGTTTTAAAAGTTTAAAGATTTATGACTAAACAAATTAAAACTAGACTAACTTTAACACTAAATGTATGGTGTAACTAAGGTGAAGTGAGACGGAGAATGATGTAGTGTGGAATGTTGTTCAGAACCAGCAAATCCGGAGAAACGATTAGTTCTGATGGGAGTGAAGGTGATGTCTTCACGCTAAGCTTTGGTTAGGAGATTCATAAACACGTAAGACGCCATCCTTTCGGCCTACATACCCTTTCGGAAGTCCCCGTTAGATCAGGAATGTCGAGGTCCAGCTGGACCCTCTCTGGAACCAAAGCCGGTAGGAAAAGCAGCGGTTGCCGACCAGACCAGTCTTTGAGATACTTCCGGTTTTGTTGGCATCTAGCAAGACCCAAAATGGGGTCGTGATGATTCAGCTTTTATTCTGAAAGGAACCGTTGCTTGGTTGGTAAAATGCAACAGATTTTATCCAGCTTGTCATCGGTTCTTTCGGCTGAAGAGGAAAGTTACGGATTGGCCACTCCGACACTTCTCTAGAACGCTTTGAACTGGCGTTAAAGATGACGTAGGCATAGTTTTATACTTCGGATGTTTTGATGTACGGTCGAATGAAAAGATGACAGATTTGCCACGCACCACAAAACCACGCCTCCGTCAGATCTGGCAGATTCTGATTGGATCAGTAAAGCAATGTGTGATGTGGCTTAACCTTACATGTGATCAGTCTCTAGTGGAAACATTTAAAATCATATTACTCATTATATTCTATAGGATTATAATATCAAGTAATTCATATTTTCATTTCACAAATTGGTTCACATTTTATTATTGACTAACACTTTGTTTGATTAGCTTGTTAAAAATAGAGTTCTTTGATTTAGTAAAAAGAGAGTCCTTTTCTTCATTCTTCTCTTGAGCTGGAAATGAATACAGTTTAGGAGCAGATGCATGAGACCTTGAACAATATCTCATGCAGACTAGTTCTTGCTGAGGAGAGAGGGGGGGGGGGGGGATGACTTTTATATGGAAAACAGTCATTTCATTCTGTTACAATCCTCTCTTCATTTTTAATGCCACTAGACATCTGCTTGCACTTACAGCCGTCAGTAGGAGTCTAGGGCCCTGTCCACACGTAGCCGGGGATCTGCCAAAACGTAGATATTTTTCTACGTTTTGGCCTGTCATCCACATGAAAACAGAGTTTTTTCACACGAAAACGGATCTTTTTAAAAACTCCGGCCAAAGTGATGATCTGTGTTTTCTCTGTTTTGGGTGTCTGCGTGTGGACAGACAAAACCGGAGTTTTAAGGTCCGCAACGTCACTTTCCACGACTAAAAATGCTGACATCACGTGTGCGACCTGTGTTTACACTAGCCGACAGCATGGATGCCCTCAGAGCTGCGCTCGCTTTATCAATTGTCCAAGCGCTTTTTGCGTGTTTGTTTTTGCAAGAGGAATTACTGCTCCTTGCGGAAGACCACAAACGAAGGACGAGGTTAAGAACGGGGGAAGTACTGCCGCCTACAGGTCTGGCATGTCCTTAACAACGTATTTATCCGGGTACGTGTGGAAAGAGTTTTTTTTTAAACGAGGTGGTGTGGATGCAAGTTTTTGGAGGGGCGGATATTCGTTTTTAAAAAATCCTGGCTACGTGTGGACTAGGCCTAGATCACATAACCTGTATTGAAGTTGCTTAACTGCTGTCAGGCCCAAAAGCCACTTGAAACAGCCATTTTCCTCCAACCTTGACCATGACTTGATTTTTTTTTAACGCCTAAGAATCCAGGCGCTTCACAAGATGAGTTCAAATGTGTTAAATATTCCAAAATGCATGAAACACACGAGCCAACTCCATAAAAAAATGAAGAAAATTCCCAGAATTTTTGTGCCCTTTAAAGAGGAAACTTCTGCCTTAAAAATACCAAACACATCTTCATTTTTTTAATGTTTTACTTTCAGACTCAGATAAGATTGTAGGGCTGCAGACTTGGCTGCTCAGTCAAGAGGAGTTTGGACTTCTCCCAATTTTAATTTGAAGATATGACATCATACAAATTTCTTCATTAGTTTTGTTTTCTTAGTGCAAAGTAACATCGCTTTTCTGAACATTCATGGAACTCACCTGGAGTTTGCAATTGCTAACATCTTTATCATCACCTGGAGCTTTAACTCCATGTTCTGTTTTGGCTTTTCCCTCAGCTACCCGGGCAGTGATTGGGAACACCTGTTTTGTGTTTAAGAAGATCCTTTTAAACTATAATTTTTTTCAAAAACAACAAATTTATTTTTGGCCGCTTGCTTAAACACACACATACTTGTTCTATTGCATTAATAAAAGGCATGCCTCTCTTCTCACATTAGTATTGAAAAGCCCAACTCTGTAATGCCTCCAAAGGCCAAATCTGCCCTGATTGGTCAGCTAATTGGCTTCAACTTGCCTGATAGCCACTACTGTTTTTGTTAAGGCAGCAAGAATTTCTCTAAGGCTCCATAGTGGTGACAATGTGATGTGACAGGCCTGGACTCTCAGGCAGCTGATCAGCAGTAGGGCAGTAACTCCCTTCTATTTAGGCAGTTTAATAATAGACTAAAGGAGTGGAAACGTTAATAAGCACTTATACAGAAATGTTAATTATTTAGTAATTAGTAATTAGTAAGTAGTTGTAGATAGCTTCATGAATGGCCTCCGTTTGGTGAAAAGGAGTCTATGTCTAAAGGACTGATTAGCTAAAAATGCTCCACTTTCCCACAATTTATAGCTGTTCAGTTAAATACATTTTCATAAACCTTCAAAGAAAAAGAAACAATTGAGATTTCCTGCCCACACACATGACAATTGTGCCAGTTTTTGAGCTGATTCTCCCCCTCCAACAATATTAAAGGTGTGTATAATTCTAAAACCAGTTCTTAATTATTATTTCTGATCATAATCGGTCACTCTGAGTTTTTCATGCAGGCTGAACATGAACATAGTCTCCTACACCTATCTCCTACATTAGCTTCTGATAGAAAATAGACGTGAAACTCTAGCTAGTAGGAGCTAACCGTTAGCATTAGCAACTCCACCACACAGCAGAACTGCTTCAGGCTTGACTTATTTGTGGAGATAAAACATTTAAGTTTCAAAGCAAATGGAGTCAGTGGAAGAGTTGCATTGCTGCTATCCAGCATGAGGAGAGATGTCCAAAATATAATAAAGACTCCAAAATCCTGCTGTCTGAAGCTACTTTCTCTTCCAGCTGACTCCTGCATGCTGATACAGGCACTTCTGGGCTTTTTCCTCCCCCACGAGTACCATTTACAAGGCATTTATTTCTAGAAGCCACTGCAAGTGCATTGATTAAATGAGTGTTCAACAGCTTTAATGATGGCTCTAATCATCGTAAACGCACAAAAGACAATCATATTGGACATTCCTCCAGTGTGTGGTGTGTTAACGGTGCTCTGGTCTGCTCTGAAAGACTTTAGGACCACTCTGACCATAAATCAGGGATATTCAAAATGTTGGATTGTCTGGGCCCAACATCAGTGTTTGTGGTTTGAATAACAAGTGTGCAGAATGTTGAATGTTATGTGTAGCCAATCAGAAAGCGAGGTGATGGAACCATGATGCACGGAGCGAGGGGGAATCCAAATCCTCCGCCTATTCCGCCATGTTTGTTTACTCGGAATTCACAATTCATCTTCAGAAGTTTTGGGAGATCTCCCGTCTGATTTTTAAATGTTTGCGAGTGAAATCGGTTTATGTGTGGTGTGTTGTTTTTGCCGTGTGGCCACACATTTTTCATCGCTCTGTGTGGGGTCTCTTGTCTTTTGAAAATCGTCCGACAATTTTTAAATCCTGCTGAGAGCCTTCAAAATCTGACAATTCTATGTAAATTAAATCTGATCAATTAACAAATTTAATAAAGTAACTTATAATGAAACACTTTTAGTCTTTAGACTGGGACTGTTGTCAGAAGGCAGCTTGAACTAGCTGTTAGCTCTTCAGTCCTGAAGGTCGTCAACTATTTTTCCATAGAAGTCCTTCAGGAAGATACAACAGGCAACACAATAATAATTTATAACAATAGAAGCATGCCAAAAAACTGTCTCCTTAAAGGGATACTATGCACTTTCTTTTAGCACCCCCTAGTAAGTTAAACCAAAAGTGAAACTTATCTCCTGGCTGTGCGTTTGTCTTTTTAACACCTAACCCTTAAAGGGACTTTACGGACTTTTGAATTTTTATGCTCGTGATTGCCCCCTCAGGCCAAAAGTGTAACGGCAGCTTCAATAGTAGGCTCGTGCACGAGGTGCGCATGCTGTACGCGCACACTCCTTAACGAAAATAACAGCTGAGACAGTCCCGTGTGTGTGTGTGTGTGTGGGTGTGGCCTGGAGGACAGAGGACAGGAGAATGTGCAGCTAATTAATTAAATTCAGCCGACAAAGGTTTATGATGGGTCAGTCCTCCTGCATGCTCAGATCATTCCCTTCCCTTGCTTGAAAAATTGTTCCAAAATGAAAGTTGAACCCACATCTTTTTTATCTGTGAATTCAATGCTGTTCGGCGAGTCTCAAATAAAAATTTGAGCGTCTTACTGTAAAAAAATATACCATTAATGTAAAAAAGAAACTCTAAATGAACTATGTTCACACCCAGAATCGAACCCAGGTCTGCACGAGAGTCCGATGTCTTACTAGGTGAGCTACACTCTAGTGACATTCACAGCTATTTTGTTGCTAATTAGCAGGAAACATCTAGAAGAAAGTTCTACAGAAAGTAGCTAAGGGTCCTCAGAAATGTAGCTAGCTTTGTCACTAGGCGTTAGGAACAGCGACAAAGTGGCACTGCCTCTCTCTCTGCTGCTAAAGCTACGGATAGCAAATGCTACGGGCTATGCCTGAGCATGAACGCGCATGAAGCAGCCTGCTCGACCCGAGCATCTCTCTTTTTCTGTGATTTTACAGAAAAACAGGCAATCACAGTAAAAATGCCAGGGCTCATTCTACAGGACCAGGGCATTGCAGGAGAATGTATGAAGAAGACATTTATTATTTCTATACATGTTTTGGTTGTCAAACTTCCATAATGTCCCTTTAATGCAACAGCTGAAATGTCTCCTCAGTCTTCATTAGTGACCACAGGATAGATTCATCACTAAATCAAACAAATCAGCTGTGTTCATGATAGCGCTAACCTGGCCTTTCCACTGAATGTGAATGCAGGAAACGTCCAGAGCTAGCATGTCAGCTACACTTTACTAAGTCCAACAGGGACCAGACTGGCACTCTGAAGTATCAAGTGCGGTATTATTGCCACAGAGGGTGGTGGGGGTCTGAGCCACATTTCAATAGCCCTGTAAAGGGTCATTTTAGCACATACTAGCTCAAGAAAATGATTGAAATGAAAAAGTTGCAGTATGTCATTAAGACAAAAATTCTTTTCTGCAAAAGCTTAAATGTCAAAGTAAAAAGGTCCGTTTTAGTCTCCTTGCTGCTCATATCAGCACATCAACCTGCACATCTCCACTATCTCAGCTTCATCGTCTAGTGTAGACAAAAGCTCCACCCCTCAGCCTTCTGTGTGCACAAGCAAACAACTAATTCTGTTCAGTCAACATCACAAGCCCAGCCAGCGGGATGTAAACAGACCCGAGTCCTTGACGGTACTGATGAGGATCTCCAGCGTGCCGTCCGTGTGGACCACGGCCCTGGAGGAGTTGGACATAAGGCGTCCGTCTGGTGCGATCCAATGGATGACGGGGTCTGGGTCACCCCTGGCTTTGCAACGCAACGTCACACTCTGACCCTCCAACGCTCGCAGCTCCTGAGGAGGAATGGGGGGGGGGGGGGAGCATTTGTAGACAATGATTAGGTAATACACTGATCTCTATCCAGTGGAAAGGAGGCTGTGAGCTGTGTTTAACTGCGTTTCCTTTGTAAAATAAATCCTTGTCTGTGTTTTCATAACAGCAAGATAATCAACAAGACAAAACGTTCCAGTATACATTCTGGAACCCAAGAGGAAGTTCATTTTCCCCGCAGTTCTGCAGAGCAGGTCTGATGAATATAAATGAGTTGATGCTGCCATCGTTATTTGGCAAGAACTTGATTGAATGATTCTGTTTGGATGCATGGCTCCAGGACTGAATCAGTGCAAGCCTCCGCTGCGTACCAGGAGTTTCACCTCCGATAAACCCTAAACAAGTAAACCGTTTATTACCATAGTTGTAACCATCACAGAGAATTCTGCTACAGAAGATCTCTAAAAGCTTTTCCACGGGCTGAAGCTGCATTTTTTTACAATAATCCGTTAATTGCAATATCTACCTGAGAGTGCCGGGTGATGAGAGGGGGCTCGCACAGGAATTCCTCCTCCGAAACAGTCCAGAAGTAACGTCCAGCTAGGTGCTGCGGTGAAGCACAGGTCTCCAGGTCATCCTCCCTCCGCAGCCTTCGCAGCCACAGCAGCTCGCAGTTACACCTCAGCGGATTCCCTCCGAAGCTCAGCGCAAACGACGAAGGCCCCATTATCCCAGAGGTGGCCAGGACCCCCGCCCTTTGGAAGACAGGGTCAGGAGGAAGCTTCTGGAGCTTGTTGGAGGTCACATCTAGCCTCTTAAGCTTCTGCAGCCCGGAGAACGTTCCTGCTGGAATGAGGCTGAGCATGTTGTGGTCCAGGTTGAGTGTATGGAGGTTGGACATCCTCTGAATGGCCACCCACGGGACACTTTCTAAGTTGTTGTACGATAAATCCAGCTCCTCCAGCGCTGTGAGGTCGTTGAAGGCTCCGATGTGGACGTGGGTGAGCTGGTTGTTGTTGAGGATGAGGTGGTGCAGCTTGGACATCCCGCTGAAGGTGTCATTGGTGATGCGGGTGAGACGGTTGCTGTCCAGGTGAAGGGCTCGTAGGTTCTCCAGGTCTTTGAAGGCATAAGGCGCGATGGATCCAATGGTGTTACGAGACAGGGTCAGGTCCACCAGCTTGGTCATGTTTGCAAAGTCTTTGCGTTTGACGCTGGTTACAAAGTTGTCCCCGAGCCGCATCTCCACTGTGTGCCTGTCGATGTTCGGAGGAACAAACAGCAGTCCCTTTTTGTCGCACAAGGTTGCCAGATTGGGATTTAGCACCTGGCAGACGCAGCGTTTGGGGCAGATCTGGACTTTGTGAGCCTTTATAGCCACACCGAGGACTATCACGTACACCAGGAGTGACTCCATTTGGCTTTGAATCAGGTTAACAGACCTAAAACAGAACACAGATACAAAATGAGAGAGTGAGACGCTTTGGAATTTGTATTTTCCTCATGGAAATGTAATATCTGGGAGATCCCCAACAATCTGGTCTCCCCAACAAACTCCTTCATAAACTGCAACTGGTCCAGAATTCAGCAGCCCGTATTATCACCAGAACCCCTTCCTTTCACCACATCACCCCGGTTCTCCAGCAGCTTCACTGGCTCCCAGTTAAATTCAGGTCCATCTTCAAAATTCTCTTCCATACCTTCAAAGCAAACCATAACCTCTCTCCTCCATATATCTCAGACCTTATAAGTATTTACACCCCGTCCCGTTCACTCAGATCTTCTTCTTCCATCCATCTTGCGGTTCCTTCTGCCCGTCTCGCTACCATGGGGAGCAGAGCTTTCAGCCGCTCTGCTCCCCGTCTCTGGAACTCACTCCCCCCAGACATCAGGAACATCGACAGTTTTACCCTTTTCCAATCAAAACTCAAAACACACATGTTTAAATCTGCTTACAACCTCTGATTTTATTGAACTGTTTCTCTCTTTGTTTTTTCTTGTTTGGGTTTTATTATTGTTTAATTGTATTTTATTACGTGTTTTCTGTCAAGTGACCTTGGGTGTCCTGAAAGGCGCTTTGAAATAAAATGTATTATTATTATTATTATTATTATCCCCCACACGGTGAGAAAACACTCTTCAGGTCTATAAAAAATGGGGGATTCTCCATGGAAGTTAAAGCTTTTCTACTAGATTTGTAACATTAACCTTGCCAACTCAAAGCTTAGGGAATCCACACGGTGGGCAGGAAGCTAAGCAAATCAAATCCTGAACAAACAATAAAAGCTGCGCAATTAGACATGAAACTAATTAGTCACCTGCAGACTTGAGAGTGAAACATCCCCGGTAATCTCGTCTGATTTTTGTGGCAGCTTTCGCTTTAAGCCCCTGCTTTTCGAATCGCACACTCTTTTTTTTGATATGATAATACAGGTCCTTTT